>NC_063221.1:18154043-18457146 GCF_020740725.1 Corvus hawaiiensis
TTCCTCTTTTTCTTGTCACCTTAACCCTTGGCATGTAGCATTCTGCTTTTGTAGCTCCTGCCCTGTACTGGTTTTCTTTAGCTTAGGCCTCTGTCAAATGGTCTGGTCCAATCATAGGACTACAAGCCCCCTTGGAACTTAGGGCTGGCTTTCCTTCTCCCCCAGTGTGGTTAATGCAGAGCCATGTCCCCAGTGCAGAGCCTGGCTCTGATCCAGTGAAGTCCTTGGAGCTGCAGCCTGCTCACAATACATGCTTGAGGGCATTCCCAGATCAGGGCTAGTGTGTAATGGATCTATCCCAAGAGGGAGTAAGGAACCCATGTATAATCAGGAGATTCACCATCACGGGATGGCAGGAAGCATATCTTTATGTCATCCTCTGTAGGCTTCCAGGAGATGGGGTGGTATGAACCCCTGCCATGGAGACCACTGGACGAGCCCTCCTTCGCAGAGCTGGGTGCGCTCGTTCTTGCTGGCCAGGACACTGGGGAGCCACAAGGTGCATGTGAGCTGCACTGCCCTTCCACCAGCACTCCCTCCCAGCCCCTCCTCACCAACAAAACTGTGCTGAGGGCATGGGGGATCTACAGTGTTTATAGCTGGGGGTGTTTATGGTGTCAATGAGATGCTAGTGACATCTCTGATTTTCTGAGGTTGTTCTTCAGCTGAATTAATTTCCACTTTGCCAAAGTGGCAAGTTCTTGTGAAGCTCTGGATCAACATGGCTGAAGGTAGTCTGACCCACTTCTGCTGAACTGGAACTGATTCAGTAAAAACAGGTCAGGCCACTACAAGCTGCCCCAAGCCCTGCATGAGTGCCAGCTCTCAGCCACGTTAGCATTCCAGTTGAATCTGTTTGAACATGAGTCCTCAGAGCAGGCTGACACACAAGCAAGGCTGAGCCAGGCATTGGGATGAAGGAGAATGGAAGAGGAAATTAACATTTAGAAAAGTCATCTTTTTGGGAAGTGGTTGAAACTGACACTAAACAAGAAAACAAAATAAACTAGCAGGTAGGTTTTCTACTCTCTGGCCTTGGGCTGTGGCTCAGGATAGTGCTTGGAAAGACCTATGAATGCAAGAAAAGAGGTGTGGAACCCGCCTGGTTTGTGCTTTAAACCACATTGTAGAGATATGGAGAGGTTCAGGCTATGGCTAATCATATTCAAAGAAGTCTTTTGCTAGCCCAAAGTAAAGTGGGCAGGTGGGATTAAACTATGCCCTTGCCAAATATTTGCTTTGAATATTTGCTGAATAATAGGTCCATGAGTTGTTCATATTGTTATAAACATCGTAGAAAGCAAAAATTATTTAAAAGGAAATGTCAAAAAAAGAGCCTGCCTCTCTGAACTGTAATACTGACAAGTTTGTCTTTCCACTTCTCCGCAGCTCCTCCAGCAATCAGTGGAATTATTAATTTACCTGGCCCATTGTGACCATGGCAGCATCCATGCAAGGGGGCAGAGGAAGATACGGGCTTGCATTCCAGCAAGTCCACAAAGCAATGTGCTTCCCTCTAAGGAACTATCAGGTCACACTAATACTGCTGCCTTCTAATATGAATGTTCTTCAGCCTGCATCAGTCATCCATAGGACACAGCTCTTTTCATCCCATCTTCCCACCACAGGGCTGAGGTTCCTATGGAAGTACTGTGTGCCTGGGGTGGGTGACGATTCTCAGGTGAGCTACAGACCACTGATTAAATGCACTCCCATACCACTGGTGAGCAATCACAGCACACCAGTTTGGACAACCATGTGTTCTCACTGAGCCCTGTTGTACTGTGCAGTAATTAAAAAGTCATGAGTCCTATTTAAATATAGGGCATTCTGTCCTAAACCTTCGAGTGCCCGTGGGTGTAAGCTCACTCTCCAAGGATGTTCTCTGGTCTGTGCACATACACCAGCTTCATCAAAAGGATGTAGGAAATGCCAGATCCAGATACATGAATTCCACTCTTTTTTTTAAAATACATCACTGATCAGTCCAGGGATGGCAAAAATTAATAGTAATGAGCTAATTACTATACCAGCTGCCTACAAAGAGGGGTCCTGTAGGCAGACTCCTTCTGCCCATTTGCCTGCTGGTTAAACCACCGCTCTAGAAATTATAAAACAAAACTTTTTTCCTTTTATAAACATCTATCAGCATCACCTTTATATGGCCCACAGCACCAACACTGCCTAGCTTTTAAGTTCTCAGAATCCAGCCAGAATCTCCCCTAGCACATTATAACACATTTTACTGGCTTGAGCAGGGTAAAACACAGCCGTCTCCTCAAATGAATGGCTGGTGAGCTCCAGCAGCCCCTGTACAAGGCCAGGCTCACCATCTGTGTTCCTCCCAACGTCCGAAGCCCGTTCACAACTGCCAGCCCTTTGAAAAGCCAGCCTGTTTTTCTGATTGATTCACTTTTTAATGAACTGGGAAAGCCTGTGAACTTAAACCCTGACACCTTCACCTCCCTGCCTTCCTAGCCATCCCTGCAGCAATGTACTGATTATATTTCAAGTTATTATGGGATTAATACAGCTGCCCCTGGTGCCTCTTTCCCCTGAACTTCATCAATAAAAGTTGTGTCCTACTCTTACTCTGGTTAGTTCAGTTTCTTCCTGAATCTCTCCCTGTAACCTGGGACGTGTTGGCAAGGCTATATCGTATCATCCCTTCAAAGCTGCCAACACTGCTGATGTTTAAAACCTACTTGTGTCACGGCCTTGCATAAGCTTTGTGTATTTAAGAGGACATTTTGAGCTTTGCTATGCACTGCACCAGCTAAGTGGGTAGCACATACTTAGCAGTATTGAAAATAATGAAATAAGATAATCCACCAAAAAACTTAAATAGATTGTGCCAGTGTCATCTTTCTTTGAATTCACAGTAGAGCTGTAAAAAAGTACTTTATGCAGGCAAGTTCAGTAGAAGAAAAAAATAAGATGGGGGGAACAAAAGACCTGTGCCCAGCACAGTCCAGTTTTTCACCAACAGCATTTCTTTATACAGTATGAGCTTTAGGTTTACTTTTTTTTGTTGGTTTATAGGTTGGGGTTTTTTCTCCCCCAAGAATACTATTTCCTAAAAACATCATTAAAAGTGTAATTAACTGGCTTATTCTTTGGAAAGTCTGCAGTTGTTTACAAAAGAATTGCCACACAAGCTGCCACCTTCAACTGTGTTGAAGCAGGGAGTGATGTTCTTGTTTACAACTGTGCATCAATTTCACAATATATTTAGTTTTGGTACAAGTTACATATAAAATTCTTACTGAGTTTAATGTTGCAGCAAATAACACATACAGTAAGTGAGTAGGATTTATCACTGGTTGTAATGTCATTGTACATATTCAAAATATATACGGTGAATGATATATACACATGCACATGCAAACAAAATGGAAATATATTTAGTTTAAGAAGTGATGAATTGTGCTTGCTTCCATTATTCTCATTTTGTACGTAGGAGAACGGAGATCAAGCACATCAGTGAAAAGAGTGGCTGGTTGGGATCGCATCTGTGAAGCAGCACAGTCACCAAAGAGCAGGTTGGAGAAGAAACAGCACTTTTGTACCCATAGCACAAGACAGGGGGTCCCTCAGAAGTGAGGCACCCACTGTGGCTGGTGGGATACAAGCAAATCCCATGAAGTCCCAAGATGCTCCCACGAAGCATAAAATATCTATCCAGGTAAAACGCTTCCCCCAAGATGTTTTATTCAAGCTTTTTCCTTAAATAAGGAAATAGTAATTTTCCCCTTTAAATTCTGTTTTCTTTTTCCCCCCCTTGTTTGGTCTCTCCCGTAAATACAGAGGCCAGAAGGCTATGCTTAAATAATTCATCTACAAATTTGCAATATCTTTTTGAACTATAGCAATTAAACAGAAAATAGAAAAATCAGCTCAGCATCCTGTTTGGATGTAATTAAAGGTATAATCTGTTCCATTTGAACACTTCAGTGCTTACCCTTCTTAAAACAACAAGTAAGAATAGTAGCTCATTTGCAATATGCTTTTTTTTTCAAGTCAGCTAAAAAGACTAACTGATGAAGCAAGAATAATAATTTTTAAATGTGGCATAAGCACAAAAATACCAACTACAGCTTTCGAATGATTGCTGCAGATCTCAAGTGTGATGAGAGTTCAGTAACAAGGGATATAAGCTTTATGGCAAAACACTGAAGTCTTCCACTATTTGATATCAGCATCTCGATATGGCTGATATAATTACCTATCAAATACATCAGTAGAATGAATATCAGACGATACCCAAAAATATGGAAGTGGGATGCAGATCAGCTCAGTCTTTAGGGGCTGTTTGATCTTAGTGTTTTTTTCTAAGAATAAAAGACAAATACTGCATTCGTTGCCCCTTTGTTTTCTATAAGCAGCTGAAGATTTTACAGCACAATAAAGTTAGCCTATTAATGGCTGGCTTATGAGTTTTAGCTGGATTTTTACCCTCCTATTGGACATTTCTTCACTGCTCAAAGAAATTGAAGTCAGGTGTAAAGTTAATATCTGCCTCATTCATTTATTCATATTGTAAGCAATCAAGATTTTCCCAAATCACAGGGCAATCTCTTGCCTTTCGAGAATTAATATAGGCCCTGTTCTCTCAACTTAGTTTAACAAAACAACTGGCATAGGTTCAATGGAAGCAATGATTATTCTGAGAGGTTATGGTGAACCACAGAAGTTGTTAGCAAGAATCTTGCTTGTAAGATCCCCTAAGAGGAAAAGTATATGGATATTTCAAAATGTAATTAACAGCATATTCCAACAATGTGAGAAAGAAACATCATCTGGTTTAGCTGCAGAGGAATCTGACTGCACAGGGCGAGCTTTGGCTTGCTCAGCAGCCACCACTAGGAGCAAAGGACACGATGGGCACCAGAGGGGACCCCTCAGCAGTGCTGGGAAAGGCCGCAGAGCAGGCTCTGTCTATGGGGGGCTCCTTTCATGCTGCCTATTTCACTGTGCTCAGCAGCACGGTGCCCTCCTCACAGGCAGCTTCACTGGGGCCAGCACCCAACCAGGAAGAATAACTTTTTTCAAAACGTCCACTTTCTCTCCACTATACTCTCAAAAAAAAAAAATGCTTTTGGGGCAGGCATGTCTCAAGCCTAATTTTGGTCTTAATGCTATGGTTTGTAGCACTATTTCAACAAAATTGTTGAGGGTTTTTGTTTTGATTTGGATTTTTAAAAGTTAAATACATAGCAGCAAATAAAAACAATTCTAAAAAGCGAAATGTTATCTTTTTCAAACATTTTGATGATTCAAAAAAAATCAGTTTTCAAGCTTCAGCATTTGTAAGCTCAGGTGAATAATGTAGCAGAGAACTGATTAAAAAAGATAAAATGATCGTAAAAACGTGAGTGATATTACACATGGGAACAAAATGGCACAATGGTCTACAAGGCCTCCATTACAATGGTGAATATGAGAGAACTTTCAGCTTACATTTGCTGAAAGTTAGCACCTATTAAAATTTCCAGGCTTCCTGGGGTGTATGCTCTGCTGTTTGAAAGCCCAGGCCCTTTTCAGGACTGGTCCTTCAGGGGCCTGAGCCCCCTCAGAGCCTTCCTCAATATTGTTCTCCCACTGGGGCCTTCAGTGGACAAACTGAAGGTGAGTGGGGTAAAAAAAGCCTCTGGTGAGCCACCCTCAGCTACCCCCTTATGTCCTATTGCCTCCCCCTGAACTGTGCAGCCTCCTGCACACCAAAAACATTTCTGTGAGCTTAATGCTAGAACTACTGTTAAAAGAAACACAACAACAGAACTCATTAAAAAACACCCACAGAGGAAGGATAAAAAAAATTCCTCAACACAGTAGTGTCTGTCTCCAGTAAACAGGGCTCTTTTCAAGCCTTGGGCTCAGACATAAGACCACTCTACTGATTTGTGAATGATTTACTGTCAGCTGGGCCATTTTCACTTCGGTTTAAGCACAGGCATTTTACCTGCCATTTGCCAGAAGCTGGGAGCTGCTCAGGTGGCATTTGTTACCCATGTGCCACTTGAGCAGCAAACCTGCAGCAGTTTCCCAAGCAGCAATCACCCACCCCATGGGTCACACTGCAGGACCCAAGCCTTCCCCCCACAAGGAACATCTCAGAGAGAAGAATCTGTGCCTAAATGAAGCAATGCTTATCTCATGCATGCCACAGGTGTGATGTCATCCCCTCTTGTGGAGGAACCAGGATGTCTACAGCCTCTACTCTACAAAAATTCAGGAGCTAAAGTTAACATGTCTCAGACTTTGTCAAAATATGGTGATAATTAAAAAAATTACCACTACAAAGTTAATTCCTCTCTGAGTTCTTACAAACACGTTTTTAATTTGCACCAAAAATTTACATTTCAGATTTCAAGTCAACCAGGAATGGTACAAGCTTGGCCAGGGACTCGAGGAAGTGGCTGGTGGGTTCTGCAAGGCCTAAGGGCAGGAGCACTGTGGCTTCCCGGGAGTATCACAAGCAAATACTTGCCAGCAAACCCCAGGTGCACACAGGTAAGCCCATTGGATTGCTTTAAACTCTCATCCCTTGTATGAGTGTGAAAATAATCACTGTGTCAGATAAACCTTTGCTCTTTATTAAAAAACCCAAACAAAACAAACCAAACTTATAAGGTAATTGATTGCTTTCTTCTAGTCTTTTATTAGTTATGATTAAGGAGCTATAGTAGCCCTGTTTACACAGCTCTAACAAGTCAGGACCTGCAGAACGTTATTGGCTTGGGGCCCACAACTTGCCGTCCATTCTCAACAGAATCAATCTGGAGCTGAAAACATCCCCGTAGGAAGCGTACACATCCCTGCTTATACAGAACAGAAACAGCAATAACTTCAGGTCCTGTAAGCTGCAAGTTCAGCTTACAGAGATCAGCCCTGACTTGTCATCGCTCTCAGCATGTTGGTGATGAGATCAGAGCACTTCAGCAAGGACTCATACTTCCAGCTTGACAAGGGACAGAGGTGAGCATGTTACACCTCACTGTTACTCGCCTCTCCAACTGCAGAAAGGAATCGAGAGCTCCTCTGTTTAACATGCAGTCACAGCACTGCCAATCTAAAATGGCTGATCAGTAATACTTTAATTGCAGTTTCATAGAAACAAATTGCTATTTAATTGCAATAAGCTTGTCTGTGACTTAGCTGGACTGACAATAGGCATACACCTGGTAGTACCAGTAACAAGCAGCAACAAGGGTTATCTGGTTCTGCATTTACAGGAGTCTCAGGCAGTGCCATCAAACCCAGAACACAATTTCACACTGATTAAATGTAATACTTAAAAAATATATATATACATAAATTTCCTAATCTCAATTTTATTTTTTATTTTAATAGAGCTGTTCAGAATAGATACTTGCAAAAAGCCGCACACTTCACATACAACTACCAGCAAAATAATTTGATAAAAGATTTAAATTGAAATGATCTTTTGAAATTACAGAATCAGGTTAAAAAAGACCTCTGAGATCATCAAGTCAGAACACCACCGTGTCAACCAGACCGTGGCACTCAGTGCCATGTCCAGTCTTTCCTTATCACCTCCGGGGCGGTGACTCCACCACCTTGACAGCAAGGCATACTCTGCCAGTATGTGAGGTTTTGGGGGTTTTTTAGTATTTACCCTAATGTTAGAGGATGCAAATTTTACCAGTGTTAACTAACAGGGAAAAAGGGAGACAAACTCAGTGTGGTTAATATTCTGAAGATGTGACTTAATTTCATAGGCTTCATTTTGTTAAGGCGTTCTCATTTTGTATTTCATAAGATACTGCATAACCTGTTAAAATATTTAAAGATAAATCATGTAGGACTGAAAAGACAGTATCTTGTTGCAAACAGAATTTGGTTTGGAAAGGCTTAATGTCCCAGTGCCTGCCAGGATGCGTAAATCTCATAACTAGACAGCTGGATAGGTAAAAACATTAAACCCATTTAGAGGGCAATCTTTTTACAAAATTGTTTCATTAATAAGAGTGACAATTTATATGATTGAGATGTTTAGATGCAGTATAGACAAAGCATTTTATCCAGGTTCATGAGGATGATTTCAGATTAGTTATATTTCCTTTGATTCTTTTTTTAACAGCATTCATTTTGAAAGTAAGGGAAGCTCTTACTAAATGATTACTTGACTTTTCAGCAGCACTAAATGCAGAGGGTGTATTTCAGCCTCAATGCAGCAAATACCTGTGATAAAAGGTGAACAAATACGTGTTTTTCTTTACAGATCTCCTAAAAAAGAAGTGATTTTTCACATAAGGACAAATCTAAGAGTTTCCAGTAGCCCTCTGCCCACACCTACTGTCCCCATTACAGCCTGTTTCATTGTGTGAAATGCCTCTGGTTTCAAGAAAGTGTTTTACCTAAAGCAAGAATACTACTTAAATATGTTCTATTGTATATTCATAGCTCCATTAGTCCTCCTGCAATTTAGCACATCAAAGCAAAGGCTTCATCACTTGCATGTGGATTATGCTAACATGAGTGACATTTGTAATCTTATAGGTCTGCAACTTAAGAAATGCTTTTAAAGTAAGCTATTAAATAGGTAGCTGTGCTTTACAAATGAGTCATATAATAGTTTATTTAAAGCTGTTAATGAACTTCAACCTCTACATCACTAAATGCTATCCTACATTACTTACTATAAGTTATTAGCTATCTTCTTAGCACTTCTAGGTTATATTGGACAACCAAAAATCTGTACATGTTAGATTTAAACACTGTACCTTGAGTGCTTATACTGAAAGAATATAAAAAGATGTCTACAGTCTCACTAATACTTGAATTCTATATTCATATGACTTCAAGTGTCTTTTCAAAGATATTGAAGCAGCACAATTTGCAGGACACTTTAAGACTTTAATGCCAGATCAAAAAGCTTAGAAACTTACTTAAAATACCCATAAGTGCATTTAATTAAAAATCATACATAGTGTCAGTCATTTATGTTGTGCTTTATATGTTATGCAAGTAGTCTTTTGTCTTTACTGTCTGATAGTATATGTTGCTACATTTTCTTTTCTCTGAAACAGTGCTTCTTCCTCAAGCACTGAAGTGTTAAAAGAAGAAATTCAGCAGCCCTCCAATATACTAGAGGTCATGAAGTAGAATCTGAAACAAAAATATCTGCTGTTGGTTGTTTAGACAGATGAATCTATAAATCAACTTTTTGTGTATCAGCATCACAAGTAAGTCAAGCTCACTCCATAACCAAGCATGCCAAGTAGTGAACACCTTCTAAAAAACAGAATTAAACAAAATAATGATGTGTTGTGAATGCATTAGTTTCCTATAAAAGTAGAGTATTTCTTAATATTGATTTGCTTTTAATTGCAGCAAAGGCAGATTCATTGCTTGCAGGTTCCTGACTGAGGGCATACAGTGCACAGCCACAGATCCCATGTTAGTATTCTTGCTAAAAACATGAAAATTCAGATTCTCTTTTTCTCAAAAGTATTCTACACAGATCTACCACAAAACAGCTGATGGGAAAAACATGGAAAATGTTGTTCCCTTTATAAGCTTAAAGGTGGCTCTGCTGCTTTGTGGGGAGGTGGTTTTTGTTTGCTTTCAGAGAACAAATCATATTTTGAGATCAGGTAGTTCTCAGAAACAGCCCAGGAAACAGATTTTTTTCTTTCCTTAAGATTATCAGTGTTGAAAAGTTAAATTCTTTCACCCCAGCAAACACAACTTTATGTTGTTCAGATCAGAATAGCTATTGTATTCCTTGTCATGAATACTCAATTCTAGTGCTCAGCATGAGGTACAGACCTTTCGTTTGCTTTTATTTTTTTGACCTCTTACGGTATATTCATACTCTCTTTATGCTTGCATGCTCAGAGACATGTGCACACCCTTAACACAGAAGGAACTGGAAAGAAAGAGACCACAGTACCTCTGTGTGTGCTGTTATTCACTGCAATAGGAATTGCAATATAGTTGCTGTTACCAGAATTAAGAATCTCTATGAAAAAAAATATAATTTTGGAGTACTTGTTATCCTTGCCAAAAGTAACATGGTGAAGTAGGTTAGCAGAGTCTTTACTGGCATAAGACAAAAGAAAAAATCCAAACCAAAACCTACTTTTAAAGGTAATTGACAATTAAGATAATGACTTTGTAAGATGAAGTTGCAGAATGTTTAGAATGCAATTTTAAAAAAAGCAAAGCTTCTAAAACCCATACTCAGTTTTGTTTTACTTTTTATTATTTAAATACACCATACTAGAGCAAATGTCTCTGAAAATATCACAAATAAAAGATTTTTCTTCATTCAGCAAATTAGAAGTAGGTGAAAATTTCTACACAGTAGCTGCTATGAGCCTGACTTTTTTCTTTTTTTTTTTTTTTTTTTTTTTTGCCATGGGAAGTAGCAACATTAGGACAAGAACACTTACATGCATACATACATTGTATTTTACAGAGATACAATAAAAGTGTTTGTGATAGAATATCACAAAAGCCACATCTTTATCTCATGTTCAGTTTGATTGAAACACATTTCCTTACAACACTTAAATATACAAAGAGCAAATAGAATGTTGTTAAGGTAAAACACAGGGTACAAACTGGCCAGTGCCCTGCTAATTGTTAATGAGGGTAGAAAGCAGATTTCAATGCTTCTTTTAATTAGCTTCATTAGTCATCTTCCCCACCCACCCTCCCCAAGACGTCCTCTGGTGGATCTTTTTTCATTTTCTCTACAGTCTCCCATTAGCCCAGGTTCATGGAGTCCTTAATGTTCATATTCAGTCATTTTAATACACCAATAAATGTGGGAAGGGCAATCAAGAATAAAGAAGGTGCAATGGTATGGAGCTGGCATTGATGCTAGCTACAAAGGTGACTTGTCTACTTGGAGACATGGGATCCATCTGTGATGAACAAAATTTGAGATGAAGGCACGCATTCTGCATTACTCTGACCTTTTAGCAGACCTGCAAGAAATAAAAATGGGTATCTTAGCTAAATTTGAGATAGGAAATGACAACATGACTGCTTTTGTCTTTTCCCTATTCACTAATCTCTTTTTTATTAGACTACTTTCCAACTGTGACTTGATTAAGGCTTTCTACACTGGCCATTCATACTGCTAGCGTTTCAACTTTAAATAGCAAAAAGCAAACATTTTTCACAGTTTCACTACTAAAGAAAGCAGACATAAAAAAAAAAAGAGACTACAACAAGAAATAAGGGTACTTTCTGGTAACAAATCATACAGTGAATAAGGTGGTTTTTCTGGGCCCCGTTTAAAAGGGAAGAACCATTACGCCATGCCTTTGAAGAAGCAAGTAATATGATCTTGTAATTAGAAGAAATAGTGTGTAAAGCAAATATGAAGTACAGCCAATATCCTCCCAAGGCAACTTTGGTTAATATGCTGCATTGCACAAGAGCTAAATATAGATATTTCAGGATTCCCCCCTCCCATTTAAATTCCTCATCTGGTACGTTAGTTAATGTTACATAAACATTTTAATATAAGAAGTCAAACATGTGCTTTCATACTGGTGTTAATGAATTGTGATAATTAAAAGTGTCTAACTCAATAAAAATCTAAACTTTCATGGATAAAATAGAAATGATCATCCATAGTCTTCAAATACAATCTGTTTGCAATTACCAAAATGAAATAATATATATTAGATTTTTATGGCTTTTAAATGGCATTTTGTGCTTCCCAGGAAGTTCTTTTTCCACCCTTTCTCTAAGTTACTAAAAGCCTGAGGTCTATTAGTAACTGCAACCCCCCACTTTCAAGCTAATTAAAGTAGTAGAGGCTTGGAGGTTTAATTCCCCAGAGCCAAAGCTCAGTGTGAGAAAGGTAATTTGTCTGTCCAGAACAAAGATTAGGGAGCAGCCAGCAAGCATATTTAATAAATGAGCATCAAATATCTTCTACTATGGACACAGACAACACCAATTATGTAACTACAAGGGAATTGCTGAATGATATGTAAACTAGAAGATTTTTGAGATCTTCTCTAAGAGACGTAATGTAACTCATACTTTATTTAAAAGTATAGAAGCTGAAGACAAGCATTTGTTACAAACATTGCCAAGCAGTGGAAAATTTACACTTTTAGTATGCGGTAATACTGTTGCAAACAAGAAATACTACAGGAATACTACCAGTACCAAAAAAAGCAGAGCGAATTCTTGACAATACAGCCCCTTCAAATGAAACAGCACACAGGACATCGCAAAATAAGTTTGCACTCTGCAGGCAAGCAGTACCGATTTCAGAGAAAACAGGGATTTTCTTAAACTACAGGGCAAGTGATGGGAAGTTACAATTTACATGTGTGAATTGCCTCAGGGAGGCAAGAGGCAGGAATGGCAAACATCCCTGCATTTGCCTCCTTAAAAAAAAAATCCCACGTTTTTAAACCAAGTTAAGCCATGCAACCCTTCCTGCCTGCACCGGTCACCGGTAAACTGCACTGAGACAAGAGTAAGTTCATAACTGTCACCTTCACCTGCGCAACAGAACTGTGTTTGAATGCTGGGAGTCTCTCAATCTCTTTGGTTAAATAAAAAAAACCAAACCTGTGCATATTCTATGTCTATACTCTCTAGTGATAGAATAACCTGGAAAATGATTGATCTGTAATGTTTAATAAAACATATGATACAGCCAACTCTGTTACAGTGGAAGAATATTTTTAATCAGTGGCCTGAAAACATGCAGCTTTCTGGAAAATATCTCAGATGTTAAAGATGTTAAAATATTTAGACTGTTAAAAAAGCAAAATATAAAACACAACTCTCTTAGCAACTGCCCCTGTAGCTTCCAAAGTTCCAGAAACCTGACAAATACACGAATTATCAGCTTATCTCTTTAACTGTGTTTGTTTTCTGGAGTTTCAGTGCTCTGCAATTCTCTTTGAAAACCAGCAGGAGAAGTTAGAACAATTTCTAGAGAGACTGTATTATAAGAAAAAAACCCCTCAAACTACGTGTCCCCTCAACCTTCTCCCTAATAGCTGCTCATCTGCCTCAGCTCTGGCTGCAGCAATGCCACTCCCAGTCAGTGACAAGAGCTAACAAAAACCTGCTCTCACCACTCTCCTTCTTGCATTTAGCTCCCACCAGGTGCCTACAGTCACGAGCTCTGCAAGCCCAGTCCCGTTTCACTTCTCTTTTCCATGTTCTGTGTTCCTCATCATGTCTACTGCTTTTATCGCAACTAAATCATTTTTATGTTTTGCTAAGGCAGAGAAAGAAACTGATAAAACTAAATGACAATTTAGACACCTATTTGAAGTTACATTAAACTTTACATTCGTAGAAGACAAGTGGATAAACCACTCTCAGAATGGTAAACCTTTTACTGCAGTGTATAAAGATAAATGGTTTTACCTATATTTTGAAATGGGATACCTATAAATATTCATTTAACAGAATCACTGCTAGCTAGTCTATATTACAGATTTGTTTCATTAAAATTCACAACAGTATAAATCTATGAATCTTTAACTGTATTTGCACTTCCTTGAGAAGAGGCTGCACATTCTCTTCCAATCTTAATTATCTTTGTTCTGCCTAACTATGTAGCATTTTTGTACTCAATTCTCTCATCACCTCAATTGACAAATTAAGTAAATAAAAAAGGCCCATGCTTTATTTTGGTGTAATTACATTCACTATATAAGACTTGAAAGAATGCTTAAAATTAATCAGTAAATTTATGCACAGTAAAAAAAAAAGCAAACACAGATATTGAAATGTAGCAACACAACCAAAAAAACTCACGTAAATTAAAGAACAGTTTCTGTTTTCTCGGACATGTTTTTCCACTCACTAAAAGCACAACAACATATACTGTACACTACAGAATAGATCAGCCTCGCATTTGTCCCAGATTATTTTTTAATCTTCTGAATTCCTACTTGCAAATAAATGTTATTTTTTGTGATCCTTACAGACATTAATGAAGTTCCTATTGTAAATCTATAAAGAATTACCAACTGAAGTGTGCACTTTTTGTTTCATTGCAATAACTCAGTGCTGTGCGATTGCCTGGGTTAATGATGAAAAAGTCAAATATACTATCAGAGCTGATGGAAAAATCTATCACCAATCTGAAATTAAAATTCATCTGTGGTCAATAAGATTTAATATCCAAGCAAGTGGCGCTGTAAAGAGTAAATGAATCAATGTCATCAATACATAATCAGTATGAAATATGATGTGAATAAAATTATGTGAAAGAGTCATACATCCACTCTTTTCTGGACCAGGGTGGAATGAACAGTCTCTTAACTCAAGGTTGACAGTAATTGTTACAAATTAGGCACAGCAGTTATCAAAATGCACTCACTTGCATAGCTTTAGGACTGATTAAGGAGATTAAAATACATCTAAAACTATCTAGTTTCAGAGTTACAAGACAACTGTTGATCAAGAATTTTTTCTTCTTCTTCACTCTATGATTTGTACAGTCATTATTTACTCATTTAGCTAGAAACCAAAACTATCAACCATAGAGATACACAATCTCTAGTTCAGCTATTAGTGTTATGGAACGCTAAGAAAATAGCACTTTGGTTTTAAAATCTGAGTTATGACACACAAAACAGGCAAGCAACTACTTCTGAAAGAGTACCTCAGCATGCTTCCTCAACTAAAACCTTAATATTAAAATGAAATACATTTGTTTAGTCCAGAAACCTTCTCTTCACAAGACATTTATTTCCATATTAAAGGATCTAATTTTCCTCCCTCAGAAACCTGTTCTCCTGTAGCCCTTAATTTCAAGATTATAAAATACTTCTTTCTTAAAGGTTTATATTGATGTATGCTTTGTACACAAGGAGTTCAACACCTGTAGAGATGCACGTGCCCAAACCAAAATAAACTGACTCACCCTGTATGTCATATTTAAAAGGTTACTATTTTCTCCCACACCCTGTGCCTAAATAACTTAAGGTGAGTTCAGTTACTTAAAGGTCTCTGCAGGGCTAGGGAATGTCCACTATTAGAATGATGAAAAGAAACTGATCTTCATTTAGCTCTAAGAAAGCTCATTAGTAATTGTGGAGTATTCACCTTCTGGTCTGGCAGTAGTGGATTACTCTGAAGTGAATTCAAATGGCCATTGATGAGAGCTGTAGGTCTATCATGTTCACAAAATAAACTGCCATTGATGTAGTGAAACCGATCTCCGGGGACCAGGCGATTCCGGCAGGTAGAGCATGTAAAACACTGGAAAATGAAAGAGACAGCAACTGAAACTACAGCACAAATTAAGTATGCTGCAGGTTTGAAAATTACACTTCAGACACTGCAAGTGTAGTTGAGATATGGAGCTGCTTGGTTTCCAGTATCTCCAAGTATGGCATTAGTCTTACCTGTTGGGACTGTGCAGTACGTAACTCAAGGAGAGTTCTACCAATTACGAGGGAACAAAGCTATGCACTAAGGAAAACTTTATAATAAATACTCATTCTTCTAGTTATTATTTTGCATTCCATTCATAAGCAGATGCAGGTTTTACACTAAAGAGGCACAGCAGTACTAATCAGCTACTAAAAAGTACACAGAAAAACCCCCTCACCTTAAGATGATAGACATTGCCCTGTGCCCTCATGACCAGCTCACTAGCAGGAATGGACTGTCCACAGGCACTGCAAGCACCACTATTTCCAAATAACCTGAAACAGAGGTGATGATTGTGAATAATTTAATACACAGAAGGCTCTAGGCATTTTTGCACATCACTGCCATGGTTTATCACACAACTATTTTAGACTTCTGACCCTCATCTTCCAACTTGCTTTGTTTCATAATATGAAAAAGTGTATTTTTGTGTAACAACTGGTAGCTTCACCTTACCTGGGATGTGGTTACACGGGATTTAATCAGAAATATTGACTTACACCTCCAGAAACACAAACAATTCTGTACTACACACATTTTATCAGATTACTGGGTTCATCATAAAAAAAAGATACAATTCATGACTGGAGTTTAAATGCATTGTGTCCTTGAAATTATATGAAGAAGTCTTTTGTACTTTAATCATATCTTGAGATATGAGTCATCAAAAGGGTTAAGAGGATTTGATTGTATATCTAAGAAGACATCATGCTCAGTGTATTGAAACTCCAGTAAACCTCCATCAGTGCAGAGTTTCCATTAGAAACTCTCTGCTATCCAGGTTGATATATAATGTGTATGGGTTAACCTTTTCAATCATGGTGTCAACACTTTAGATTTGCCTCTGCTCATCTCTTTCATCCTAACCTTCTCTCTCTCTTGATAATGAAATGCTTGCTCCAACTTCCCTCTATCTGCTCCTGAGTCCACAATTTAGATTACTTCATCTCTGCTAGCAACAAACTGAATGAAATTTCGATTTGAGCAGAAAGTAATTTACCGGGATCTGGACCCATTTGTCATCATATCTCTCTGGGTGTTTGCTGTATCACTGCAGTTTTCCTATGCAATCAAATGAGACCACAACATCTGCCATTGGGGGGGGCACACGCAGTGGGGGGAGGGGGGAATAGGCGGAAGAGTGGTGAAGAAAAATATATACATAATTCTTCAAATCCATTTAAAGGTACAACGCATTGATTCAAAATATAATACAATAATGATTATTGAGTTCTACTTTTACAGGCTGTGTTAGCTAGAATTAGAAAAAACGTTATTTGCTTTTGCACGAGTCTCTAATAGACACAAATATTTATAAAGACTACCACAATTCATTTCGCAGTAAAAAAGGAAACTGAACTAGCTGGCAGGGTCACAGACCCACTTTTCTGCACGATGTAAAACACAGTAATAGGATTTACAAATTAGCGTATTGGTGTCATAATAAATATTAATATTTGCATCTCCTTCCTGTCCAAATAAAGTCATAAAATTCTGTTTGTGTCAACCTAGGACACGCATTACAACAGAATACCCATAATCTGAATGATTGCAGTGTGCCTCTGTATAAAAATAATTGCTTTGAATTTCCAGAATCTGAGCTTGCAGAGGAGGCTTGTCATGTTCAAACTACTAATTTGCTGTCGCCACTTTATTGAAAATAGCCTGTAAGTTGTTATTAAATGTATCGACTGAACGACAGAGAGAGTAGTAAAACTGCCCCTTAAGATGGCTTTTAATAGGAAGCTGAGAAACAAATTTTGCAGCAGCATCGATTTGAAGAGTTCAATCAAAACTCCATTTCAAAACTAATTAGTCTGAGATCCACGACACATTGACACGTTCTTGCAGAATCACAGCGGTTACAAAGGGAAAGCTGAACTAATACATTGTCAGGACCTCCCGCCAAAGGGACTAAACTGTCTGGCAACTGAAGGTCCATTATTAGGGCATCTTCCAAACCAGGACCAGTTCCGAATAGTTACATGATACACCGAGGTTACTTCCAAAGCGTTGCAATATGCTTTTTTCTTCCTTCATTGTTACTAGTAACGAAGTTGGCACTAGAGAAGGTGCACGGAAAGGGCTGTGAGAAAAGGCAGAAATGCACTACGTTTCTACAGCAAAGATCCAACAATCCAGAGTAAGGGGGTGGCAGCAAGGGCATTGCTGGCTAGAAGGGCGAAGATGGACAGACGCTGTCAGTTGTCCAGGAGAATCTGAACATGGTGAGCCGTCTCTCACAACCCCCTCTTCCCTCCCCCCCATACAATTGCACCACCCAACTGAAAACACAGCTTTCAGAATGCTGATCTCATTGCACTACTTGTCTTCATTAAGCATTCAGTTGTTATACTATTCTCTCTGAACTAGAGTGGTCCCACACCTTGAATGTCTGTGAATTCTAATAAACGGAGTCAAACTAATCCAGAGGCTTTCCACATATCTTAAGTTTTCCCCAGGCATGTTCCCAAAACAACTCTACTTTGGGAAGACACTTCAGCTGAATCTTCTGCAAAAATTTCTAAAAGTTACTTACAAACTCAGAACACCTTTCTGCTGCTTATTATTATTTACCAAGAAAATTAAACTTGTTTTTCCTTCTCTACTGTTATGAATGGTTTTGTTCTGTAATACCATTAACAGGAAAAAGGTTTTACCTTTTAAAAAAATGTTATTCCTCCTTACCAGTAACGGAAGTCTTCCACATTAACTATTCTTTACTGAAAAAGTTGTTTTGCATGGTTTCTGGGAAGCTAGAGAGCTAATTATCTAACCAGGGGGACTGTCCAGGACAGTATTTGATTTAAAAGGCTTGAGGCTTTAGGTGCTCAATTAAGTAGCTATCGGTCTCAGACTGGACTTTAATGGGCTCTTTTCTCTTTAACTGCAGCAATGGGTAGAGATACCCCAGGTCAGGCTAATTAAAGCCAGGGGACTCTTTAATTGTGATGACAGAATTGGTTTCAGTTTCCTCTTTGGGTCCTCAGTCCAAGAAGGTCATTAATATTTCAACATTTGGGCAATGCAATCAATCACAAACATCAAGAGGTTCCCTGTACAGACAAGGCAGCTCTTCTACACTTCGCAGCATTTTACTGAGCCACCTTAAATTAACTACTGTGTGGTTCCAACACAGCATTCCCCACACCGCCAAATGCTCCTGGTGTTTTTTGTTGGTGGGGTTTTTTTGGGTGGGGTTTTTTTTCAGAACTTTCTGTAGGAGAGTGGGAATGAAAGCAGCAAGAAATCTTCTCAACCCAGTTTCCCATCTTGTTGCTCAAAATTCAGCATCAGCAGAAACACGTCTCTAGCAACTTGTACTAACACAATAAGGTTCCACTGCTTTCCAAAATTGTGGACACAGATTTAAGCACTCTGATTCTTGCACGACGTGGTGCACATTTGTGTTCACATACATATATCCATCCAAGCCCTAGCAAAGAGAAATGCACATCCAGACCTACTGATCCAGAAGGAATCAGTGTTTTTGTACATTCCCCACATTTAATCTAAATTCTGCACCAGCTATATTAAATGTAACAAAGAAAGGCAACACAGAAATTATGCCTGAAGCCAAGTCCATTAAACGTACTTCAGAATAACTAGAGACCAAGCACCTTAAAAGCACCAGAAGCTATTGATACTTAAAAGGGGGGCTGTGCATAATGGCAAGTGCTGCATTAGAGAAGAGGAAGAAAAAAAAGGAAAAAAAAAACCAGCCAAATTACGCTTGGTTAATTCAGAGTAACAGATCTGCCCCCAAGTGAATTGGAGGCCTTGAATTAATTCTGTTATGACAAATCAAGATAAACGTTCCCCCTAAATTGCATGCGATTTAATTAATTTTTGAGATCCTGTTTTTTTTTTTTTTTTCCTAGCTAATAGTTCACATGCTCCTGTGCTGTCATTGTGCTTGAGTGGGCAGACTTCAAAGTGATATTAAATAACCAACTATTAGATTTACCTAGCACGTCCTATTGGAAAAGTGCCATTTAATTACCTAGCCTGTTCAATTAAAGGGACAGCATTCCCTGAATATAGCAGCTTGCCGCTGATTACCAGGGAAATGAACTGGCTGCCCGGCGGCCCCCTCCCTGGCGCGGCCTCACTGCAGCGCGACCAGGTCCGGCCGCCCCCCGCCCCCGGGGCTGCGCCCCCGCCGCGCTGTGCGGAGCGGCCGCCCGGGGAGGGGCGCCGGGCGCTGCCCCTTTAAAAAGCGCCCGGGCAGCCTCCCCCTCTTCCCCCTTCCCCACCACTCCCTGCTCTCTCTTAGAGGCCAATTTTGTTAATTAAATGTTTTGTTTGCGACGCGGCTCTCATTCATTTCGGACACGTCATTCCGAGCAGATCTAAGCCAGCGACCAGATCTCATTAGATAAAACCTATCAGAACTAAGAGAAAATGGAGGAGACACTAATTAAAGCTTTTAATTGTGCGGATTCGCTGCCACGCTGCTGCTTTATCTGGCATCTCAAGGTTGGGAGGGCTGCGCTCCGCTCCGCTCCCCTCCCTGAGCGCGTTGCTCGCCGTGGGGAAGGAGGGGAAAGGACCAGGGTTTCCACCTCCCTCTCTTTTCCCAGGAACCTTGGCCTTCAATGGAAGCTGTAGCTCTACGGCCAATTTGTTTTCGGGTTTTGGGGGGGAGAGGGAGGGAAAGGGGAGTGTTGTGTTGTTTAAACAACAACAACAAACCCCACATACAGCTTCAGACAGCTAAAAACCTCATTAATAAATGGCCCTGGGGTCTTGGCCCGAAGGAGTCAAGTCCCTTTCACCTGGCACCTGCCGGGCCGATCAATCCTCTTTCCCATTTTGTCAGTCGTATCCAGCGTGCCCCGCGTCTCCGGCTGAGAACGGTGCCCGTGGCTCTTGCCTGGGGAAGAGAATGTGCCACCACAAAAGCCCGCCAGAAAACTAAGAGAGAAGAAGAATGGCAGAGGGGAACCAGAGCGCCTCGCTGTCAGAGCATTGCCTCCACAGCCAAATGGGGCCATTTCAAACACAAAAAGGGCGAGGGCCTCGCTCATGGCAGCATGACCCACGAGGAAGCCTGCAAAGTCAATTTCCAGCAGGAAAGCTCCAAGTTAACTCAACCCTGGCAGCGCCACACCATCCTACCCCACCTTGAGTGTACAGTGTCCAGTTCAAGTTTCAGCAAGCATCTGTCAGAGTTATTTTTGCAAGTCAAATTACACAGATCTAAAGAGAAGTCAGGCAATAGGACAAGGAGATCAATTCAAACCCCTCATCTGATAAAGCATCCTATTCATAATCGCCTACATTAAAATAAACGAGTATTAATTTTTGGCAACACAAAACTAGAGGACTGCGATAAGCTTGCCTGAACTTGCCTCTGGGACACAGTGGACGCATCTCCTCTTTTTAATTAGTAGCAATCAGACATGAGGGTTTGTTTGATGGCGTTGGCCGAGTGATGAATCTGTACTATTCAGTGCATCTTAACAGTAGTGTCAATTTTTCCACTTCAAACGAGACTCTTTCCCTAACACCGTTCTGCTCTATTTAATTACTATTCTGCCAGGCTTAGGCTTGTTGCTTAAGGATGATGACCAAAAAGCACCATTAACCCCCCACAATGTGCTGATTTTTTAGCATTTCTCTCTAAAAATACCCCCAAAACTAGCAAAACTAAGGCTTCAATTCCTCAGACATACCACGGGACATATTTTACATACTTAACTGCATGAAGCCACAGCCAGGTACCAGGTCAGAGGCTGCACTATCAGAGTAACCAAATCTCAACTCCATCCTCTTAACTAAGGAGGTCTCTGTGCATATACACACTACAATCCACATCTTCTCAAATGTAAGTTTTACAACATAAGCAAACTTGTAACATTTGATGGCTGCTTTTGGTAGGGTTTTTTTTTTTTTTTTCCAGAAAGGAAAAAAAAGTGGAACTTCTTGGCCATCAGAGAGAAGGGAAATCCTGGGTTAACTCTTGACATTTACTATTAATGAGAAGCCAGAAGCATTTAAACAGAACGCTGTTTGTTTTAACTAAACATTTCTGTGATGCTGGGAAGGTATGGGGCTTTTTTGTTGTTTTTTTTAATTACTGAATGTTGAAACAGAACACCTCCTTGAAGCATTCATGTGCATCAGTCTATCAAACCATTTACTCAAATTAAATGTGTAATCCTTCAAAATGCCTCCTTTTAAATTAATGAGTTTAAGTAGCTTGAGTTCACCTGAAAAGATCGTACAGGCACCTGACCTCATGAATTCTTTCTATTAATTATATTGGAAACTTGTTGGAAGGGATACTCTGCATAATCTTATTGTACCCCAACATATGCGAGATTAGTGAGGCTTAGTTCCCCCTACCCAAATCTGTGGCATTTAAAGCAAACAGCTTCAAAAGAGGAAGAGGTAAGAAATAAAGGGCAAGAGCATATACCTCCTCTGCTATCTCCTGCATTGTCTATACTGGAAGTTAAGAGAAATGCCGGTTCAAAGCTTCTCTGTAACAATGCTAAGACAAACATCATACCACTGGTTTTTGCTGTAAGTAGAATCCACGGCCCTCCAACTGATGGTTAATCAGCTCTTTCACAAGGAGAACAGAGAATGAGTCATTCTGTTTCCACTCAAAGGAGTTTAAAGGTGCTTATGTAAATATCATAATTAATCAGATACTAAAGGCAGGCATTTCATTATTTAGCACCTCTGCCACAGCCTTATTTAAGCTCTACGATTTTAACATTTACTGTTCAGATATGCACACTTCTCCTTCAACACTACAACAAAGCAGATTAATTTAGCCTCTCTGATTGCTGTTTATTTTTAGTTAGGACTTGTTTTGTGCTGACAAACCACTTTAAAGTTACAGTCGTCGTTCAGCCCCCCCAACTCTTCCCTCCACTTGGCAATCGCAACTCGCCCTGGGCTAGGCGCTAACATCCGCACCCGCATGTCTCTCCGATCCTAATGAAAGAGCCATCCTGAGCCAGCCCACCCCTCTGCCCTGCGGACACCCACCACGAGGAAAAAAAAGGGGTGGAAAAAGAGAAAAATGGAGAAAAAGGCAGCGAGAAAGGGGGAAAGCAGTCCTCACCAGCTTGGCCGTCGCCTCACCTGATGTAGTCGTTTCTGCAGAGAATCATCCCGCTCTTGGTGTAGCAGGAGGTGCCGATGTCCCCCAGCTGGGCCTGGCAGCAGGAGCACTTGAGGCAGCGGCTGTGCCAGTAGCTGTCCATGGCGTAGAGCAGGAAGCGGTCGGCGATCTTCCCCCCGCAGCCGGCGCACCTCTTCCAGGAGAGGGAGCCCGCCGTGACCGGGGGCGGCTGCGCGCTGCCGCCGGGGTTCACCATGGCCTGCGCGGAGAGAGGGGCGGGGGGCGGGTCAGCGCTGGGACAGGACGGGCTGGGCGGCAGCGCGGGGCCAGCGCCGCTCCCGGGCCCTGCGGGGGGCAGCGGCGGCCGGGCCGCGGGGCAGGGGCGCGGCCGCGCAGCTGGCGGGGAGCGGCGGGCGCGGGGGGCAGAGCGAGCGCAACCCGCCGCCCCTCCCGCTCCGAGCTTGTGCAGCTGCAGCTCACAAGTCAGGAACAGTCCCGGGGTTTGTTTTGCTTATGAAAAAAAAGTGTGTGAAGAGTAGGGGGGGGTGGGGGGGGGAAAGTTGTGAAACTGGTTTTTCAGTCTAGGAGAGGCTCCGCAGGCTTGGGGTGGTAACGAGGGGCTCCGGACCGGCCCTCGAGGCCTTGGGATTTTATTTTTTGTAGTTTTATTTTGGAGAACTAAAAGCACCCAGAGAAACTGGGTGTTTTTACTCCAGATTGAGGACGCTGGCCCGAATAATAGATCGTTGAACTTTAGGACGCCAGTTAACTTCCTACACAAGTACACTCAACTTTTGTCTCGCTAATCTGCCCTTGATCAGCAGTTTAAATGCTAAAGCTTTGTTACTAAAAAAAAAAAAAGTTTACCGACCCTAGGAAAGCAGCAGAGTAATGAAGTGCACCGCTCCGGCTGCAGTTACTCTGGCCGCCCCCGAAACTGCTACTAAGGGCATTTTTCACTTTCTAATAAATGCTTTATGCAAGCAGGACAACCGAGAGATAATATAGGAATCAATTCATAAAGCTTACTCTAAACCGATTAATTTGTTGCCTTCAATCCAGAGTCCAATAAACTCCCGGTGTTCCTCTAGTCACTTATACTATAAAAAGATCAAGTTATTTACTGCCAATTAAGCAGCATGTTTTGTCTTTGTCCTTTGTAAGCCGTATGTGCTCATGCCGAGGCATCTGGCTATCTGCTAAGGACCTTCAGACTGATACGTCCAGAGCAGCGAGGACGAACTTTTCCTGCCACTGGCCCAACTCGACTGCAGGAGAAGAACTGAGGCCGATTTAAACACACATTTCCTCAGAAAGAGTACCTGGAGGTATGTCCAGTGACCGCACAATAAACCAGGAGAACTGCACCAATTAAGCTGTAACAAAAACCCCGAGACTTTATAAAGAAAACCACTCTAAAAGCCATTAGCATTGCATTTATCCGAATGCATCGTATACCTTTATGTAAATTGATTTCTGATGCATTTGTTCAAGGAATTGCCTTTTGTTACAGTTTCCAGCTACAGCTTAATGAATCTGCATTTCCTGCTCTGAGTCCTTAAACCGTTTTCCTACGCTTTAAATCACTTCGGATTTCTTAAAAGAAAGAAAAAGGCTCCATGCCACCACCTTAACCTGTTCTTTGTCGAAGACAAATATGTGTAAATATAAAATGGGAAACGTTACACTGAGAAAACCATCCAGTAACCCCATTAAGCTAAAGCTCTTAAGGACAAGCAATACCTTAATGCTGATTAAATCTAAAAAGATGAATCAAGAGGACTGACCAGAAAGTGACTCCCTTGATAACTAAGGACGGGCCCTCATCAAGTTTCATTTAGAGTTTGGGGGGGGGGGGGGGGGGGGGGGGGGAAGCTTTTAACTTAAATAGGCTTACTTGAGTAATTACAGAGCCAAGCAATTTAGGTCCTGGGATAGGAGTCAGTGAAATAGAAAGCAGAGCTAGAAGCTAGAGGCAAAATACCCCCCCTTTTAACAGCGTCTCTGCTGCTTTTTTAATGGAGACCAAGGGGAGGGACAAGCGGAGAGCTGGAAATTTGTAGTACAAAAATGGATGCTTAATTCATGTCTTGGTTTTAATTAGGTGATTCACCGAATTTCTCCCTGGATTGAAACAAAAGACCGTGTGCGGGGCAGGAAGGGAACCGGAGAGGAGAGAAATAGAGAGCTCACTTTGATCTTTTCTGCCACTGTTTCAGAAAAGTGTTTACTACGGGGGAAGCGGGTGCCCCAGCCCCCCCAGCCCCCCCCCACCTCCCCCCGCCCCCCGTCCCCTCCATTCACAGCCGAGGCAGGCAGAGCCCTTTCCCGGCGGCAGCTGGGAAGGGGGGTAAGGGAAGGCGCTCCAGTGGCGGCCGCCGCCAGGCTTTGTACGGGGGGCCGCGACAATGCCCGGGGCCCACGGCGACCCGCTCCGCGCCCCTCCGCCCGGCGGGCAGCCGGGACGGCAGCGGCGAGCGGGCGGGCACCGCGCACACGAACGCTGAGAAACACGGGGGAGCGACCGGCACTTCTTACCTGCTTCCCCTCTATATTGCAAAAGGCCGGAGAGCGCCGCTCGGGGTTCCTGAAGAGGTCTCCTTGCAAAGAAACAAGCACAGCGCTCGCCCTCTCGCCGGCTGTTGGCAGCGCTGGAGGGAGCCCCCCGCCCGGCAAGGGGCAGCCCAGGCTGGAAAAATATAGATATTGCTATGAGAGGCGTCTGCCCGGGGTCCTTCCTCCAGCTCCCACTTCCCGGGAGGGGAGCTGCAGAGCTCGGTCCCCGCCGCTGAGCCGCACACGCAGGGCGCCGCCGCCGCTCGCTGCTGCAATCGCCGGGCAAGTTTGGCAATGTGGCTTCACTTTGTGCCGCTTCCCCCCCCGCCCCCCCCACCTCCGCCCCCTCTCCGGGCTGCGGCGGCTCCCGAGCCTCCCGCGGCGCGGAGCCGGCCGGCCGCGGCCCGCCGGAGCGCCTCAGCGGAGCGGGCGGGAGCCGGCGAGTTTGAGCGGGGGCCGGGTACGGAGCTGCTGCCGGGATCCTGCGGCGGCGGCGCTGGTGGGGCGCGGGGGGCGGCCCTTGTGCCCGTCTAAGCGTGAGGCTGCAAGTGCGTGTGTGCCCGTGTGAGTGCGTGTGTGCCCGCACGGTGCGCGTGTGTCCGCTGCCCTTACACATGTGTTACTGACAGAGCAGAATCCCAACTACACTCCGGCTGGGCGCCCCCGTCAGCCCGCCGCAGCCAATCCGCCCCCGGCTTGTTCAGGCGGGAATAATAAAACCTGCCAATCCCCGGGAAGACAAAGGAATGAGTGAGAGGGGGAGGGAAAAAAAAAAAAAAAAAAAAAAAAAAAAAAAAAGGAGAGGAAGGGAGGGGGCGAGGAGGAGGAGGAGGAGGAGGAGGGGGAATGTAGAGGAAGGAGGGAGTCAGGTGGGCAGCGCTGGCCGCGCCGGGCGCTGAGGGGAGGCGCGCGGCCGTGAGGGCACCGTCCGCCCCGCCCCGCCCGCCAGCTCCCGGCCACCAGTTGAGAAACTTGGCGGCGAGGGGTCGTCCTGGCTGTCTCCGAGGACAGGCCTGCTCCGCCCGGTCGGCGGCGTCCCTCGGAGCCCTTCCCGGCTGCTGGGCGCTTCACCCGCCGCCGCGGCCCCACCGAGCCGGGGGGAGGCGCCGAGGGGAGGTGCGGCCGCAGCAGCCGCTTCTTGCCGCCTTCGTGGCGCCCCCCCGCTGCCCGCGGCCGTCCCCGGTGCCCGCTCCCCGTCCTGCGCTCCCGTGCCGGAGCGGGGGAGAGGCGGCGAGGGCCGTGCCCAGTTCTCCCTGCGGGTGGAGGGGCCGTGTCGCGCCGCCGACTGTCACACGTTCCCCGCAGGAGCTGCGCTGCGGGACTCAGGGGGGCACGGCCCGCGGTGGCCGCCCCAGTGGAGGCTTCGGTGGGTTAAGCAGCCGCAGTTGGCGGCACGGCTTGTCAGCAGGGAAGGCAGCTGCGTTTCTGAGGGAGAAGCCCGGGGATGACGGCAAATCGGAACAAGTAATGGTCAGAGAGGACGCTTAAAACTGTGAAAAACCCACTACGTGTTAACTGCACGCCTGTGAGGCCTAAGTGCAGCACACAGGATAAGCACAGCCGCGAATCGCTGGAACACGCCCCCGGAATAACAAAGTGCTCCTAAATGCGGGTGCTGTCCCCAGCGCAGCTCCGCGCCCGGCCGTGCCCGGCACAGGGAACACACGCGCTCCTGTCACCCCGCGTACGAGGCCGCGCTCCTCTCGCGGCGGCGGAGCCCCATCAGTGGCACATTCCCGGGATCTGTTAAAGGACAGACAAACTTCATAACAGGAGTTTCTCGATTCCAGACCGCTGACGTAAGCAGCAGCCAATGCAGCGCTGGCCGGCCGGCAGCAACGCTCGGGCCGCGCTCGACAGGCGCCGCGGGCAGGGCAGGGCGGCCCCGCCGCCCGCGGGCACGTTCGCTGCCCTGTCAAGTATGTGGTGATGGCAGCGTGACCGGGCTACGAGCTCCGTGCGCCCACCCGATGTCCGAGACAACTAAGTATTTAAAACCTGCTCCTGCCGGCGGCTAACGCAGACGCGGTGCCCCGCACAGGTACACGGAACTCTTCCGGGGAGCACTTCCTAAGTGCTCCGGCGCAGGAACGCTGCCCGCCCGCCCGCCCGCCCGCTGACAGCCCGGCGCTGAGCCCCGTCCGGCAGTCGCAGCCCAGGTGTGCTTTAACCACATCGCCACCTGTGGGTCTCCCGCAGCCCTGCAGCCCCGGCCTGGCTGGGCACGGAGCCGTGTGCCCAGCAACCATTTAGAATTGGAAGGAAAATCATCTACCGGGGAGAAACGTATTTGGGAAAACCTAGGATAGCGAAGATACATTTTGCTTCTAAATATATAAGAAATAAAATTTTGACATTTGAATGGCACCACAGGTATGATTTAAACACGGGAGAAAATTATATTTCTGTGTTTCTCCATAGACTGGAGATATGTTCAGAGTCTGCTTAAAGCAGACTTGGGAGCTCATGGAACGCTTCCACAGGGAAAGGGAGAAGAGGACCACTGTTATGGTTAATATTTTTTTAGCATAGGTCTATGAAATATATCATCTGGATGTAATCTCCATGTACATATTATATTTAAACATACTCAGCAGTTTTAGATTTGTTATGTAGGATCTGGTACAACTTAAAATATATAAAGCAACAAGGCATGCTACAGATAATCAACAATCACTGATATTTTAGCTTTCTGACAGTTAAGAGCACAAGAACAGAACAAATGCCAAGCTAAAATAAAATCTACATTGTCTAATTATCTAAGCCTGTAATGGCTGGAAGCTACCAAATTCAGACTGGGAGAGCCATTAGGACCTCTCCTTATTGGAAAAGATATTCTACCAAGAAACTCTGCCATAGGCACTAAAATGTTTACTAGTCTTAAAAATGAGAGTGATACAAAAAACAGGAATTACCTTCTCAAGGAGCAGAGTTTTAAATGGCTTAATGATGTCTTCCAAATAGCATTACAATGTTCATATCTTTTTCTGAAATCTGATCATCACTAATTTTTGTGATTAATTTTAACAGAGGAAACCTTAACTGAGAGCATTTTGCAGAGCAATATTTTTCTAATTTTTCTTTTGTGCAGCATCTGCTGTTGCTGTGCTGTCATCTTCGTTATGTTTTTCATTGTCTATGTGCCATAATGTAATTAGTTAGTTCAACATCATCTGTGCTATTAGATGAGATGTTTCTATGGTAAGTTAACATAGTTCTGTGTAATTGGTAGATTTCAGCAGTAGGCATGAATGTATCCATCAACTTTAGGTCGATTTGAGTCCACAAGATTTAAATTCACTTGGCATACGTTATCCTAGAAGACTTTTAATTTTGGCTGAATGGATAAAAAACACAATGCAGAAGAAAATCTGGCTGCTTATATTGCAGTACTGTTGGAGTCAGGGAAAGGAAAGCATAAAATTGCTGGCTTAGTAGTTGCAATCTGAATGTCTGGAAAATGTTACAGCCTGGGATCCAAATCCTTCTTAAACCTAGATGTGCCCCTAAGATACCAGGTAGTCCAGAATTCATCAGAGTTATCTCTCCATTCAGGAAAGGAGTCTTGGTTCTCTTCCTAAATACTGCATTCCTATGGGACCTCTAGGTTCTCTCCCTGAATAGTGCATACCTAGGGGACTCTCTTCCTTTTCTCATTAGAGAGAAATGTTGAGGCTGCTGCTTTGAGATCTTCCATGTGGCACTTTGCTAATCCATGTATCTTGCAAACTACACCTTTTGAACAAACAAACTTCTAAAACAAACCCTCTGATCCCAGTCTCTCCAGAAACAGTGATGAAAAATCAACAGCCATTTCTTACTTTAAAGTAATGCATCCTTTTACTCACATAGATTCTTCTGGTTCAGGCCTCAATCAATTTGAAAATGTGACTGGATTAAGCATTTAAGTCAGATATCCAATGATATGGCAGAGTCGTATACTGGCAGAAGCTGGGAAGAATCCTGGATGGCTTCACTCTTAGCATTCTTTTCTAAGCAGTAGACAGTACTGTTTGCCCAAAAGAGTAAGATAAGTTACATTTAGAAATATGTGTATAGATTTTGACTTGCTTATAAATATATGAGTAACTTTAGTTACAGGAACCCAGAACCATGGGAGGTAATTAGTAGGCACAGTTTGCTTATGTAAGGACTTGCAAGACCCTTTTATCATCACTGTATGCATAACTTAGGACAGGAGCCAAATAATATAAATGTCAGTAATTACAGATATATATTTATATTAACAATAAAGTCCACTTTTGGAAGAGCTCAGGCTGTATTTGTAATGACATCATATGGCTGAAATTACGTTCACCAATTTGTCCTGTGCACATTTCTGTTGGGAGAAATTGATACATTACCACAAGCCATCAATAGCAGAAAGTCCTGCAAGTGGGTTCTGTGACTACAGTCAAAGATATCAGAGTTTGAAATTGTATGTAATTTTTGTTTAAAGCTAACTAAAAGTCTTGAAAGGCCTCCAAAATATGTATATGTAATAATAAGTTCACAACATAAAACAATCTTAAAATTGGAAATGCTGTGTGAATTTTGAAAGAGGTCTTTACATTCCACAGTCTATAGCCATTTTTTAAGCAAATCAGTTAAAATTAATTTGCTACTCTTAAACATATACTGACAATTGATTTTTGTGATGACATATCTGTAGTGATATGTTGTTTCAAAAATGAATATTTTTATTATTCATATGTCTCCATCTTTAACAAGGAAAAATCCTTTGACAAAGACCTACTATAAACTTATATAGAATTTACCCTTTGGGGTAAAAAAAATGTTTTCTTCACACATACTTTTATAGAACTGGCATTAATATGTTGCCTCTATTCACTAGTCACCTTAACAAATGGGAGGGTGGGACAGCACAATTTGGTGCTGTTTGAAGGCCCAAATTATAGGTAAAAATGGCCACCAACCTACTTTAAATTTACAGTACAAAAAAGATCAAGTGGAAAGGAATTACAAAAATAAAAATCTGACTCAATCAGCTGACCAAAATGCACTTACTTAATGCAGAGGTACATGTTTATAACACTATCATTTATGCAATGTGTTGCAATGAAAAATGAAAACTTAACTCTAGCCTGTATTATCTAATTAATTAGCCAAGTAACTTTAAATATGCAGAATAAATTAGTATATTATCCCTAAGTGAATAAATAGCATGTTTAATATTTCTTCATGATGTTGTCCACACAAAATACCTTTATAATTGCATTGAAATTATTTTCAAAGATGTGTGTCCAGTAGCAAATCCTATGTAATTAGAATATCTGTCTGAGTATATCCAGGAAATGAATTATTTACACGTAGCTCATTGCGATGGAGGAGTAGGTCTGATATCTTTATGAAGTTCCCATGGCCTCTGAACAAAGCTGTAATGTACAGAAAAGTCCATGACCAATGTTTTCCACCTATTTTGCACCTATTCACAGCTTTGTGGTACCTGGCTTGGGCTGTAGTAAATCAATGGAGGAACATTTGCTCAAGCTGTTTTCTCTGTAGGTCTTCAGGGGACGTTCTCAACCTAGAATTTCATAGGGTTTTGTTCTATGATACGTCATTGATGGGAAGGCACAGTTTTAGCTAATCCATCTAGATGTTTGTGGTGACTGTCTCTGGTGGAAATTTGACACTGGGCATTGTTTCAAGAAGCTGAGAGAAAGCAAGGTACAGGCTGAGCACTGAAACACACACATCCCAGAGATCCCCTGTTGAAGTTGTCTTTTTAATTGAAGGGCTACCAGCATGGTATGAGAAAATGGAGGGTTACAAAAATGAAGAGGAAGAGCAGCCTGGTGACTTGTGTCTGGCAGAAATGCCTCTATCGTATTTGATTTGAAATTTACATAGATGCCAGTAGTTATGACACAACTGTCACTTCAAGTTCACTTAACTGGACATGAAACAATAATGACAAACAACCAGAATGACAGTTCTCCTATTCTGCAGTGAGGTTCTTCATATCTCAATTCTGCAACATTTCTTCTGTTCACTCTGCCAGACAAATGTGTTTCTGTTATTATGATTTCTCTGCTTGGCTCGGCGCAACATTGCTAAAAGCAAGAGGGAGAGTTTCTAAGCTTTCTATTTAGTTTTTTAGCCCTACCATTTATCAAAGAAAGAGCTTCTTAGTAACAATTTTTAACATTAACTCTTTAATAGTTACTTTGCTGATGTAATCCATTATTTAAAAACATTGTATTGCATAAGAATATTACATTATTTTTCATACAAAAATATAGCGCTCTACTCCTAGGTTGTTTTTCATAACTGGAGTGACTACTACACTCCATGACCATAACTCTTTTTATCATTCTACTATGATTCAGTAGCTTTTGCTGTCTTATAAACAATCTTACAATTAAGAGCTAATGTTAATGGAATAGGTTGTTGTCATAGGATAATGGTTTCCTGCTGCTAGATAAATGCTGTGGCAATGCTAGGACATTTATTGAAAGTAATAGTGAAGACAAAGCTAAGAGATTTATTTTTAAAGCAGGTGCCACAGATCCAGTGACACCATTCTGTTACAATTGTTTTATTTCTATTTCACTAAGAGACTGATGAAGATGGAAGCATTTTGCCTGATGTATGCAAGTGCAGCAAAGTGACAGTGGCTCATTTCACTGTAACTGAATAAGCTGCATTGCACTTGGCTTGGGAAGAGATTTATTGTGTGGCTCATCCAATCAGAAAACAGTTTATCCATTAACTATGGCTTTAAAGTATGTTTTATTTCCATGAACAAGATGGGGCTTGATGCTTTCTTTCACAGAAACAGTTATACAGAGTTCACAGAAAAGGACAGAAGTGGGGCCCTTTGGTGCTTATTCCACCAGTCATTCCAGAAGCACCCCCCTTTCCTCTGTGCCGCAGGGATGGCAGGCTGGGGAGAGTGAACCTGTCCATAGTGTGTGCCCCTCCTCCTAAATCAATGGTTCCTTGTCTCCCTTCTGCATTGGAGGGTGTTGCTTCAGTGTTAGCAGAACAGAAATGGCAGCATTGTTCTTACCAGCGCTGCTTTGCAGAGGGTGGGCAGGAAAGTTTTTGTCTAGTCTAGTGTTTCCTCTGTCTTTGCAGTCACAGGAATTTGAAGTTTTGGAAAATATGCCTTCTTCCACTTCCATGATTTCAAAATTGCTCACCCCTGAATCCTCCAATAGAGAACTGTGAAAAACACAGCTTGTAGAGTTTCATAGGCCCTCTATCTGCTCATGTGGAATTGTAATTAAACACCTTGAGTGCCCCAAATATACAGCTCCTACAAAATTGGAGTCAGTTGTCAGGAAGTACGTGGGACCCATTCAATTCGACGAGCTTTGTCTGGACAGCTATGCCCTAATTGCCTGACCTAGGCTTCAACAAATCCTTTGTCTTTTCTTTTGAACTGTGGAGCGGCTATTCCAAGTGGCAGTGCTGTAGCTATGACAGCTTGAGGATATTCCACAAATAATAAAAAACATGATCCCTTCCCACAAACTCTCATCATTCTGAAGCATCTTTAAAGTTGTGTTGTAAAACAGTATAATGACTTTATATAACCATAAAGTCCCTGCTAGGATTTCCTTAAGAAACAAACTAATTTTATTATTAAGGCCCGCAGACCTTGACATCAAACCAGCAATTCACTGCTCCAAGGACTTACTCTCTGTAGCTGCTCAAAACACAGTTCTGAATTAACTTCCAAGACCAGAGCTTGAAGGCAGTAGACAGCTTTAACCTTTTCTTGACCCCAGACACATCTCACAAACAGGAGTTCAGTAAATACAAAACTTTTACTTTAATCCATGTGCAAATATTCTGAGAAATAATTAATTCTTCAATTTCTGAGTTTTAAGGAAATGTTTATACTAACAAATGGGCAAGTGTTACAGTACTTTTTCCAAAGGGCCATCAGGCAATGTTGTTCCTCTGCTGAGCATAGCCCTTTATAAAAGGCAAGCCCCAGAGAGAACATCATAGAGAAAAACAGAAATGAGGGAGACCTGCAACCGTGACAGAATTAACCCTTGCAGCTTTGAGGTCTGTTGGGTCATCTGCAGAATACACAGTGCAGAGCTCTAGCAAATACATATTCTTCCAACTAAATCTCTGTAGCACTTGATCTTGTGCTTGTGCCTTCCGGTATCAATCTCCCATCTGAAGTTTAGAATTCACAGGAACAATCTAGGAGATGGAGAATTTCCAGATCCTTAAATCATTGGAGTCATTTACCTAAGTACCTTTAAGGATGTGATGGTTAGCATTGTAAAGTCTTAGGATTTTATTAAAATACTTGGTGTATCTGTTTAAACTCCCAACTCTGGAATCATGGTGTAAATACAAATCTGCTTTCAACTTTTTCAGTAGGAATTTTGAGTCTTCCTGGTTTGGTAAAACATTAATTCTTAAAGATCAACCAGAAACAAATGATTTGTTCCCATTTAGCATTTTATTTTAAAAATTATTCTCCATTTGATCTAATAAATAGTGAGGAGTCATGACTTCTGGATTTTTGGGATTGCCAGTACAGTAACCGAATGTCTTATCACCACATACTGGATCTGCCCAAGAAATCCTCCTCAATTCAAGGAATTATTAAACCTATTTTGTTGATATGTTTCTCCACATCACCTGGGACTGAACACAATCAACCAGTATTTCATTTCCATACCCCATACTGCCTTGCCAAGGGAGTCAGTATTCCCTATGTCAGTTATCCTATCATAAGGCAGATCCCCAGTCTCTTGCAGCTCTTTGGACTAAGGCGGTTGGTTGTGTATATCCCACCTGGATCTGGCCCAGATGCTTTATTTCTATTGCATGAGATGATTAATTATGTGGTTTCTTTCTGTTTGTCTGATAGAAGCTGAGGTAAGAGAGTGATGGTTGCTTAGTGCACTGTTATTAAAAAGCTGCTTTTGATAGCCCTGAACAGGCTTGAGTTGTGTGCTACAACTAATCATAAAGCTGCTTGCTTGGAAATGTAATGCTTGTTAATACTACACTGTACTTTTATAAGTGAACGAAATTTTGATTGGCTAGAGTTTAACTATAATCAGTAATTAAGGGTCAGCCATCCAGTAAACTCATTAGTTTACACCAATTACATTTGGTATAGTAACTAATGATTTCAGGGATCAAGCCATTTATTTCTAGGCTTTCAAAGTATAATTATTGTGTAAATCAGATAGAGTGTAAATCTTTTCCATACGTTTTGGTTGGTAATTGAGAAATAAAATGGTTTCCAAATGTATTCTTTGTCCAGGTTTTGTTCTGCAGTAGATCTCTCTGGGGACTCTTTAAAGTATATGGAAAAGGTGATGTCAACAGAAGTGTACGCTGGGCAAACTGAAACAGGATTAATTAATAGAGATGAAAGAGAAAAGCCAGCCCTTTGCAAATTATGGTCCAGGACTCAACTTGGACATCACACCTTAAAATGACAGTTTACAATCTTAAGCATGAGTCACACAGATTGACAAGTATTCAAAATAGAAGAGAATTAAAAGTCCTTTATGTTTAATGTATAAAGGCCTTTCCAATATGCAGTCTTTAAGATGGTGTAATCTCTGGAGCATTTTGCTTTGAAGTTTAATATGTAGCTCCTCACATCCACATAACATTTTCAACACGTTAAACAAATTAGTCTCTGGTTACAGGAGTTTTTAGATATTTACAAGTTGCCGTTTAACTAAATTTAATATGTGCCAGTGAAGTTGCTCATGCACTTGTTCATTTAGAAAAATGCACTTTTGGAATGATTAATAAATAAACCAGCCTTTCCTATGCCTTCAACTTTGGTGTTTATTTGAAAGCAATCTACTTTAAAAAGACATTAATATCCCTAGAATTATTATTAGAATAATTGCTTTTACTCTTCTTGGAACACACATTTTTTCTCATTTCCCTTCAGCACAGACAGCTTTTGACTCAGATATAAACTTCCTATTATTATTCCCCACTCCCCACCCCAAAAATGAAGAATAGGAATTATACACTTTTCACTAAGGAATAATTAATTTGTCTCAAGTATTAGAACAGAGAATTGTAGAATGACTTTGAATGGTAGTCTCTAAGGAACAGCATTGTTTGTTCTCTTCAGTCTTTAATGAGCTTTAGTAAATGGCCAGGAAAAATTACCTTCTTTCTGTAATATGAGAGAAGCGAAGAATGAAGGAAGCTATAGAATCCCGAGGAGGAAAGGAGCAGACACACACACACACACACACACACCCTGTACACATCACTTCCAGTGGTTAGTGTTCTTCTTTGGAACTGAGCACTAGAGCTCTAGTTTTCCATTACAGTTAAAACATATAATGTCCCTAATATTTTTGTAGGAGAGAAAATTCCTGGATGTCTCCCACACACTGACAGTATCTGGCTTATGTTGAGGGACAACTGCCTATAGCTAAGATCTGGAAGTCATTCTGGCTTTCTCTGTTTTGGCATTGATTTTGTATTTTAAGACTCTTTAGTGTATTTTTATTGTATTTCCACCTTTAAAAGCAATTTGCCTTGTCGTGCTCCAGTGTGCTGCCCTGTCTTTTAATAGAATTCTTTTCCCTCCACTGCATATTTGCTGCCGCTCCTGTCCAGAATGGTAACTGAGGCAGCCCTGGCAGGTGTTTGTTTCAGCTACAGCTACAAACCTGTCACCATGGATAACAGAGTACATTCAGGAGCACACTTGCCTTCCCTCCCCTCCAGTCTCTACACGTCCTCACCACCCAGTCCCACATCAAGTCCCTGGTGCTATGGCTGCTCCATGGCTGCTCTGTGGTATGAGGGAGCTGACCAAGTGAGATCAGCACAGTTCTAAAAAGATCTTGTTGAACAAGGTCTTTCTCCAGTCTATCCCGTTGGTGCTGTTCCAGTTTGTATGGAATAATTAAATGGATTAAATTGATTGTTCTGTGTGCTTGCTCTCAAAGCACTACTGAGAGCAAGAAACCTGGGGTTTGCTACCATCTTCCAGGGAATGCCTCCATACTTGGTATTAAGTATTGACTGGGGCAGGCCCTGTCAGACGTGGTTTCCCCACCCAGGTGAGTGTCTCCACTACATGACTGACAAGTCAAGCACAAGCTTTCCCACTCAAAGAAAGGACTTGGGTCACCCTCCTCACAGAACAGTTGGGTAGGGTGCAAATTCGGGGGGCAAGAGATTCAAGTTCAAATTGCCTCAGGCAGAGCCTAAATACAAGTCTCCCATATCTTGGCTAAATTACACCAGCCAGGAGACTGAACCACAAAAGCTCAGGAGAGGAAGATGAGCACAGGAGCAAGGAGGAGAGACGTGCAAAAGGTGACAGTGCTGTCATTATTATTCTGTGAGAAAAACCTGGCACAGGTGTGCAGTTCCTAGAAAGTGGCAGAGCAAGTGTGGTGAGTAGATAAAGCAACACACGGTGTTACACCACCTTGGTCTGATCGTGGCTTTGGATCATGGGAGGTGCTCTCATGACAGACATCAGATTGCTGACTAGAGCTCAGGGTCACGAGGGATGTGAAGAGAGATGATGAAAGTGGGGAGAGCTGCCTGGATCCATCCCACACATTTAGGGAAAAGATAAAAGTAAAAAGCTGCTGCCAAAGTAAAAATAATTTCTATCATGGGCTCTCTTCAGTGCAATTGTTAGAGAAGAATAAATGGAGAAAGATGGTTGAAAGATAGATAGGAGACAGTGAGAACGGGACTAGTAAGTGAGGCAGAAATGTTGGAAAGAAGACAAAGAGGAAGAAACATCAGAGAGCAACAGGAGGATTGGACAAAGGAAAAACCATTACTTACCGAGACACTTCACCTCTCATTGCTTCAATCTTCTGGCAATAAAATAATAACAGTGAGAGAATCACAGAGCATTTCAGTGACTTTGAAGTCCATAAATATTTAGGAGACATTTAAGTGTCCTGTTGATGAGGATTGTGTTAAAAAGAGAGCAGGAAAATTTAAGAGAGTGTTTTGACAAGCCTAAATCAGGTCTATCAGGAGGAAGAAAGGAACAGAACTTACATGCTTGATTTTGTATGTGTAACTGAGTATTAAAATCCACACCCAAGAACACTTATGCTTCTTAATAGAAAAAATTGGGCCTTTTTCAGAGCAGTAAGAACACATGGTTTAAAGCATGCAGCCGCTCTTCTTCAGTAACAACCCACTGTGACTCCTATAATTTATTTCTCCTAAGATTCATTTGAACATCTGCAGTATCATTATTTGAGTTTGTTATACTATTAGCTTTAAAGTTTTATAAGCCATACAGTAGGATAGGTGACAAGCTGAAAAGTTAAGGAGGGTTAATTTAAAAGTTTTAAAGCAAAGCTATTTTTGAGTTATATAAGTAAAAAAAAGGCATCTGAATCCAAACCTCCATGGTTACATTTAAGTAACTCAGAAACTGCTGAAAGGATTTTCTTCAAACTTCACTCAAGACAAATCCCTCTGGGCTAAGACCAAGCGTGAGAATTTAACTCAAAAGGTGATTGTTGTCTGAAGGGAGTTTTCTTTTTCTTTTTTCTCCCCTCCCCTCTTTTTGCTTGTTTTGTTTTCAATGTTCTGAAAAAAAAAATAGCACTAAAAAAAAAGTAAGGTTCTGGAGTGTAACTGTTTCATATCCATTTTATCATTGTAATAAGAAAAATGCTGTGTGTAAACTACCTTTTCATTAAAAGCAGACCTCCTGCTTCGCTTTCAGCCATTCTAGCAGTCTTTGTACCCACCTCTAGCAAGCATTTGATAGCACTGTAACTGATGGCTGAACAGAGAAGTATCAAGCTGTACTCTCTGCCCCATCTGCAGCTTCTGTGCATGCCTCAGCAGCTCTGAGCAGCTCTAGTACTACCCTAAATGGACAACTGAGGATTCTCCTAACAGGAAGTCTTTGGAGAGCAGACAATCAGCAGCTCTGCAGAACTCTGCCCTTCGCTTCCCCATCCCCAGTTCATGGGAGGTGAAGCATGCTCTGTAGCTGCATGCTGACCTAAACCATGTCTTGATTTCTTGCTGGTCCAGGATTTGGAAGGCAAGAAAGGCAGCTGGTAGTCAGGCTTTTCTCACTCACAGTTAACTTGGGGCATCTGGCACTGTCATTCAGTCTTCCCCTTTACAGTTGCAACCAAGGGAGTCACCTCCTAGTTGTGTGGCGAAATGAACCTGTGTAAAGGAAAAACCTGAACAACAAAGTTGGAAATCTCTATTTTATTTTTCAAAGCCCTTGAAGCCAGTCCTCTTTCATAGCAGCATCATGGGTCCTGGTAGCCTGATTATCTGGATTTAAAAAAAAAACAAACAAAAAAAAAACCAGAGGAATTTTTTTTTTTCCTGTTCATTTCAACTCTCTCCCACATTTTGGTTTCTACAAATTGTCCCAGGGCAGACAAGAGCCCTTCCCTCCCCCTTCTACCAGGCTTGTTTCTGATTCTCTAGCAGCACGTCCCAGTTACTCATTTGTTTGTTTTTTTTTCCATTTGCAACTTTTGCCCCCTCCAAAGAGCTGCCTTGCCCAGGGAAATTACAGCAACTTATTTCATTTCAAATGCATTCAGAAAGACATTTTAATTGTTTCTTTTCATTTAGAGCAGCATCCAAATTTGGAATGTGTGAAAAACTGAAGGGGAAGGTTTAGAATCTATTTGCTGCACTAATTCACTGCATTTAACCCAGGCAACTCAGATATATGGAGAATCACCTTCCCTTGCCTATCTTCCATATACATGACCTGGATTAAGAGCTGCTTTGGGCAAGGAGGCCCAACTCATTGTTTGTGGCCCTAACACAATGTGGCTTGCAAATTGTGGCAATACTGTAACACTTAGGGATTTGTTTCAGGAGATCCTGATTTTGGAACCAAAATACATGTTTCCTGATGACTGCTAATAGTGAACAGTGGGAAATATGGCTGAAATCGGCACACAGAGATGCATCAGGAATCCAAAGTCTTAGATTCAGTTTTTAATTTTGGGTAAGTCTACTGTGGCAAAACAGAGAGGCCTTAGAGTTGGTATCAGGATGTGGTAGCCTGCAGAGGGATAAGCAGCTCCTGGAAGCTTACAGCTGTACCACCCTACAGGCACAGGCAAGTTTCGGCAAACACTGGAAAAAACAGAGAAACTTAAAGAAAAAAAACCCACAATATTTAAGCAATCAGATAGCTTTTCCATTCATAAATGTCCCATCTACTCTCCACCACCAAATTCTGGGGTATCATTTTTCAGTCAGCACTTGGCACTCAGCACTTTTAGCTGTCTGCTGCTATCTCATTCATACAGCTTTTTCATTGCAGGTCAATATTATCTGACTAGGTTCAGATTAAATCTTAATACACCGTTCATCTGAAAAACACCAACTCCAAGCACATTGAAAAATTGCAAACATGAACAGTATAGTTTCCATGGATGAGGTTGTATTAAAATGTATTCCAAAGGGAAGAGTTGCAGGAAAAAGAGGAATGTGAAGTTATGATCACAGAGGAGAATGCCCTTTTTCAGCTGGGATTTTATGTAAGAGCGAGAACGAATGTGACGAAGAGAAGAAAGGTCCGTCTCCTCGCCACTGCTTCTCTAGCAAAGAAGATTTTCACATCAGCCATGGTAAAATTAGACAGAGGAATAGCAGATCTGAATATTGTATGGGAAGATGCGAAATGAGGAAGAGTTCAGTGCAGTTCAAGGATGGCAAAGTATAATGAAGGCAAATGGAAAGAAAGAGCTGAAACTGGAAGAGATGAACTGAAGGAGCCTAATATGAAGACAGAAGTTTAATTAATAAAGACAGGCAGAGCAAGCTGAACAGAGAAGACTCATTTAAAATGTCAAAATATATCTTTAGTTGTGGCAGCTAAAGTAAAAATAAAGGCAACATACATGGGAAAAATGTGAAAGTTGAGGGGTGCAAGATTGGGTTCAAGGATCGGAGTGCTGTGAAAACTGGAGACTAACAGGAAAGCTCCTCTGTGAGATGACAGCACTGTCTCTAGTGCTTATTGCTGTCTTCCAAAAACCCAACACACTGCTCCATTAGCAAAAGGGATCAAAAATCACCTTCTAATCTGTTTAAGTTAAGGCAGCGAGATTAATTTCACCTGGTGATGAACATGGATATGAGCTAACCAGGCTGGCTTTACTTGTAGTGCATTAAGGAATGCTTGCTTGGCCTCTTCTGATGGCAGAGATATGGGAAGGGACCAGGGCAAGCAGCAAAATGTGGTGTGGTTTTCAGCTAGTAAAGGATGTCTAAAGGCACTGGTGAAGATATTTGTTTGGTATAGGAGAACACATGAACATGAAGACTGGAACCAGTACAATCTTAAGGTTGAATAAAACTCAAGGAAAAAGTTACCATCAGCAATACGGAGAGCGAGAAAATGTGCTCTTTCTACATCTCACTGATATGTGACTTGTATAAAGTGAATTGGTAGAGTTAGGAAGCACACCAAAAACTGAGCTTCCATACCAATAATTTACTTCTATTATCCAGAGTGGTTCTGTTCTCCAAGGTGGGTAGGTCATGGGAAGTTTGTTTCACTTCAGCTATTGCTACAAGAATTCAGAGAGAGAAGAAACAAGAATTTTGGTTCTAAAAGTGGAGAGATTTTAGAAACATTAAAATAACGTATTAAACTGAAACATGGAAATATTCTTAGTAGTCACCCCTGTGTTTCTCCCTATAATTATAGCTGAGAATCACAAATCAAAATTTTGTTGAGAGGTCACCTCTTCTGTATTTTTAGAGGGACTGAAGCTCTAAAACATTTGCCATTACTTTTATATCTATCTTCTATGTTATCATTTATATTGAGGCTCTTAGTATCTGACTCAGTAGGCCTTACGTTGTTTAGTTCTCCACAATTTAGCTCCTTATTTTTTGTGCCTGTCATTCACGCTTCTGTAAAGTTCAGCTGAAACCAGTAGTTCGTGTTACTGGTACTCTGCATTGCAAAAATTAAGAAATAGAATTTGCAATCCAGGTTGTTCACAGAACATTTTTATACAGCACATAATTTGCCAACAGCTAAATTAATCTTGCTTCACAATGTGAGGCTGTGTACATGCGGTTTCTGATACAAAAGGCTCCAGTGAAATCAATGGTATAGGCATCATATTAACTCAGAACCAGCTTCTTCAGGTCCATGAAGCTTAGTCATGTGCCTGCTAATTTAGAACTCAAAGGTAAGCAAGAATCTCAGCTCTCCTTTTTAAACAGTGTGAAGTTTCAATCCAATTTACCTTGCGTAGATGAAAACATAAATCAGTAGCTGGTCTCCACTGCACATACTAATTTAATGAGCTGGGGCTTTGACCACATATGTATATACACTCTGGGAACCTGAAGACCTTTCCCTCTATGCTGCATTAGGTTTGGATGCATGCCAAAGGACTATCTATAAGCTGAAGGGAATGGGGAAAGGCGGTCTGGCTCACCAGTGAGCACCAGGGTCTAAAACTAGGGTATGAGACACGAGTCAGGGGTCAAGTACGATCCATAACCTCCAACTGATGATCAGTTGAAGAAATTCAAGAGCTGCTGCAAGTAGCACCACAGCCCAGACAGCAGCCCCAAAACATGTCTCAGGACAATGTCTACGGTCATCATAGCTCGGCTGGAAAGGGCTGGATCCAGTACAATACAGAAGATCTGGAAGAAAGCTCCAAGAAGAGGGTGACACAAAGGTTTCCTCAAACCTACATTTTGGCTCATTGCCTAGGGTACTACAAAACAAAGCACATTTGGGGTTTTTTTCTAGTAGGCCTTCAAAAAAAGTGTGTAATGACAACTCTGTCAGAATGCAAAATGAAGTTTAGAATAAAAAGACAGAGGATAAATATTCATGCACAGCCATCAAGTCTGCTTTGGCACCGTTCACATTGTGTGACTTTTGTTGACCTGACAAGACTGTGACCTGAAACACAGACTCCAAAACAGCAGTGTCTCCTTAACTCTTGTCTCCTCTCTGCCTTGTCCCAAAGACCATTGACCCAGAGGGATGAAGCCTTGGATTTATCATTCTCAGACCTCCATGCATCTGTCCATTCACAAACAGGTCCCTTCTGCAGTACTAGTCTAAACCAATTCTCTTCACACACTTGTCCAGGCAACAACTCATCCAGTCCTATGCTGCCTATTTTGCAGGTGTGCAAAATAGTGAAAATAGACTTCTCTGAGGAGATGTTCCTGAGCAGATAATCTTAAAAACGTGACTACCAATGTCAGGTGTCTTTGGCTTCACAGAGAAAGTCAAGGTAAAGCTAGGAAAAAGCAGAATAAAGGCAATGGATATGGGTACAGCATAGAAAACCAAAATGCTGCTGCAACATCAATTCATCATACGAAAGCAGAGACTGCTAAGGCACATTCAGATAGGGCTAGTACTGGTCACCTCTGACTATGGTTACACTCCTCTCTCTAACATCAGAAGAATGAAATCTATGTCAGATTTTTGCTTAGGTGCCAAAGGAAAAAGGAAATTGTATTAACCATCTCTGAGAATCTGAACAACAGAATTAGTGATTTATGCCTGAAATTAATTTTAAAATAAGTGTGTTTATCTTAGCTTATCAAATCAGTTATTAAAAAAATTAGAAGTTCTGTGATGTGAGAACAAATTACTCTGAGAATGAAATGTCAGGACATCCCCAGCCTGTGGGATGGGAGGACCATCTGCTATCAACATCTAGGAAACCTGCTTTGGGTGGAAAGTTTCCTTGTAGCCTCATTCTTTGTTAGAGTAACTGACTTTAGCTCTTATTGCTCTGGTTCTATCCATAACTTTAGTTCAGGGTGCCTCAAATTTAGGCCTTGCTGAGGACCCAAGCTCACTGCCCTCTAAAAGGGAATAGTCCTCTATGCTGGGGTCTCTCGGTGGAGTCATGCTGAAATCAAAATAACTTTGCACAGGCACAGGAATCCCTGCTGCCAGGTCCCAGACCACAGTACAAATAATGCTTGTCTAGAAAACACACACACAGGTTTTCTGCCTTGAAGAAAAGCCAGCAGTAACAATTTGATTATATTTTTTTCTCTCTTAGCTACATGAGACTGCAATTTATTTTTGCATATTTTCATTATGCAAAGTCACACTGGACCCAACAGTGCAAGTACCCCCTCTTCATTCTGTTGATGTTTGGTTTCTTATTAGAAAAGTTATCAGAAGGTAAACACAGTGCACAGGAAAGTTTACTGCAAAGTAACAAGGTTTCAATACCATACCATACCATGCCGACAACTCAGAAATGTTTTAACAGGTTAAAACTATTTTTGGTAATTACAAAGAAGCTGAAAGAAAAAGCATTCCCCTTAAGCTGACAAGATCCATTTTATACAGAAAGAGACAAGATATGAGACCATGAAAATTGTACAGACACAAATATTTGAGATGTAACTGAGAGGCAGAAAAATATATTCAAATGATCATTGATTGAGCAACATGGAAAAATTCTCTCAGCAGGAAAATCCAGATTTTTACAGGTCGCTGAGAAAGCACAACAGGCACTGCTTTTGTGACAATACATAACACTTCCACCTGAAATTTTACAACCACTTCTAGATATCGATGACTGTCTCTCTTGATATAGCTATTATTGCTTTTTTTTTTTTTTTTTTTTTTTTTTTTTTTAAGATAGAGAAACCAGGTTTCCAGAATGACTAAGAGACTTTACAAAGGTCAAACAGTAAGTCAGGGACAAAGACAGAAACAGACTAGTTCTTCCCGATCTTATTCTCAATCTACCCCATTAACAGATTGTTCAACCATGAAAAACGATCTCTTCCCTGTGAAAAGGTAGGTTTTGCAAGGAAGATAACAAGTTCCACCCGTCTCTCCAGCTGATACTAGCAATAGTGAAAATTTCATTCTGCAGAAAAACTGCCGATGCAGCACTTGTAAAAAAACTCCAAATTCATGTGCAGATCAGAAACTGCCGGAGCACTTTCAACAGCTGCAGCTACCACACACTTGCAGAGAGTCATTTGAACTCATCAGATCTGACTCTGGGACAGACAGCAGAGCCCAGATGGCTCGGCAGTACACAAAGCCCTCCAGCCTCACGTGGGACGAGGCACGGCGTGGTTGGGGCCCCGCAGATTTTCTGGGCCCCAGGTTAAGATGGGAGAGCCCAGTGCAGCAGCCCCACCGGGCGCCCGCCGTGCTGCTAAACGGGGGATGCCGACAGGACACGTACACGTGCAAGCATTTAAATAGTTGTTATTGGGGACTACACGAAAGCCTACAATAGACATTTTGCCTTGGGATGTTTTCACTGCTCTGTTGCAAAAAAAGCAATAAAAATATGTGCTAGTCTGAGGGCTCTTTCTCTGTTTAACCAGCCCCTTTATTATTATCCAGCTTCTCTCAGTACATATGCTTTCTCCTGACAAGGCTGTACTGCTCCAAAGGGCAAAGCTCAGGTCTCAGGCAGGGGTTCTCGTCTTTTTTACGTGTCTGACTTCACTACAGGTCAGACTGGGATGGATTTGAGGGCGTCTGTCCACAGGCCTGTACAAAGCTGGCCCTTTCAGCTGAGCCAGGTAACTGACCCCAAGCCCAGCCTGGCTGCGCAGGCTGAGAGCTGTGCCAGCCCTGCATCCAGCCCCACCACCCCGCCCATGGCGCTGGGAGCACCCACAGCAAAAGGGTGTTCAGCAGTGCCGGCCGTCCACATCCCCGGCAGTAACCAGCTGGAGGAAGCTTGGAAAGCCCGGCCTTTTTATTCTCCAGAATTAAGACTTTGATTAGCTGCTGGCACAAGACCAAAACTCCATCTGAAATGCTTTAGACAACCCATCTGCACTGGGTTTGGGAGCCTGAGGAGCGCATGCTGTGGCCCGCTCCTCACCCTTGCCAGGCGAAAACAAGGGGGAAAGCAGAGGGTGCGGAGCCTGGTTGGGGAGGAGCGCCCAGGGGCAGTGGGAGCGCTCTCACCTCCGCACCCAACCCGAACGCACCGCCTCATGCCGCCCCTCCGGGCTGCCCCAGCCTGCACAGCTGCAGCCCGCGGGGCCTGGCCCGGGGCTCCATGGCCACCCTGGGGGTCGCAGGCTGGGTCCTGCCAGTCCCTGTGCTTGGGGGAAGCCTGGGCTGCGCTCCTCCTGCACCCACCCGTGGCTGGGGGCCCTTCCCTCCCCTTACCCTCCCAGACCCCCGTGGTCCTTCAGGAGCACCTCATGATAAATTCCATAATTATTCAGCTCTTACTACCAACACCAAAATACATCGCTCAGAGTAAGTTAGCTGAAATTCATTAGAATAAGACATCTAGTAGGCACATGTACTTTATTAGCCTCTTACACCAATAGTTTTAATTAGGTACATATTTCACAACTCTGAAGCTGCTCGAGTGAAGGGCTCCTTTTATCTCTCTTATTTACAGTAACAAGCTATCAAACAAATACCACCGTAACTAAACTCAGATTAAAAAAAAAAAAAAAAAAAATTAAATTTTCACTAATAGTGACCTACTCAAGCCTTAAGTTTGGTAAACTTTGGATTTTTAACTGATGAAGGAAATACCCTGCAGCCAGACAGGGCTCTGGGGCGGATGCCCCTGGCCCCAGCCCTGCCTCCATGTCACCTTCAGGTGGGGAGAAGAGCGGTGCCTCGGATAGAGACCGCGGGGATGAGAAAAGTGATTAAATCCAGAATGTTGCTGAATTATTAATGAGGAATTTAAATGATGTTATAAAAGAGGGAAATACAGGCGAAAATGTTACACATTCATGGAATTTTTACTCATGCATAATAATAAGCTGAAAACACTTTCGTTATAATGCTTCCGAAATCGCAGGGCGGGCAGGGGGGTGGGCGCCATGCCTTTCTCGGCCCCGCCCGCCCTCACGCCACTCGGCGATCAAGGGCGCCACCTGGCGGACGCTGCGGCGAACGGCGCGCGCCGCCGCCTGGCGCGGGGGAGGTGATGGCGGGGCCGCCGCCCGCCCGGGCGCCGCGATGGCCGCCATGAGCTCTGCCCGGCCCCGGGGCTCTACGCCGGCCTAGGCGCTTCGGGCCGCCGTCGCTGGGGGCAGCGGACGTGGCTGCGGCAGTCCCGCTGGCGGGCGCTACTCCTGTGGCCGCACCCTGCGTTATTTGCTTTCTCACCTGCGGTGCAGACAGGTTTTCACTTCACAGGCGTTGGCAGAGCCCTCCTGCCCGGGGAGAGCAGCTTGTCAGCGTACATTCAACCGCCTTGTCAGCCTCTGGGGCTAATGCTGCCTAATGCTGTATATAAATAAATAAATAAAAACAATGTTGCAGGGAATAGGCATATGAGAAGAGCCCCTTTCTTCCCCTTGCATACCTGGAGCCCACCTGCTCCTGGGCAGCAGAGTGGGCTGCTTGAGCCCGCCAGTCCGGGGGCTGTGGACACCTGTCTGAATTACCAAGCCGCTTCCTTGGGAGCAACAGCAGTAGCTGGGACACGGAGAACGGGTTTCCCCATGGCAAAGCTGCAAGTGGCACATACCCCACAGAGCTGTGTTTTTGTCAAATGTCTATGTAGTCTTTTCTGTAAAAACTTCCCACACTGTCTCTCCAGACTCCCTGTACCAAAGTGCAGTTTGTCTCATCTAAAGACTCACATGACACTTGAGGGCCTCATCTTTAAAAAGCTATTTAAGGTTTTACACAATCAGGCAGGCATTTGTATCATCTACCACAAGTCCCAGTCATCATTTCCCTTTTCCATGGCAGGGGAAGAAACCTGCAAGCTCACAAAACTGGAACACAACCTAAGGCACAAAGTCTCTCAGACCTGCATGTCCCTCTGGAGGAATTCCTTGGGGACATCCTGTACTTCCAGGTGCCTTTCAGTCCGATCAAGCTGGTTTTGGTAGCTCTGCAAAGCAGAGAGCCACCAGCTGACTATAGTGGCAGCAAATAAGGCAAGAACAATCCCAGGCCATTCTGGGCTGTAAGGTCTATACAAATCCTGGAAGTCCTGCTGAATGCTAACTGGCAGCGAGCACCAATTACTGAGTAATGGGCTCTCCACATGCCCCTTTACTTAATAAGTAGACACAATCTGCACCCACTTTTGGAGCTCAGTTGTCCCTGGTTGTAACACCAAGTGAATGCTTTGCAGAGGGCCAGTCTCACAGTGACTAAAGCTCAGATCGTTACAGCAAAGTCTCAACCAAAAGAAACTGCTACGCTCTTCCCAATTGGAGCAGATGAAATAAAGGCTCTTGGACACAGTTCCTACATAGGAGCCTGCCAGAGCCTAATAATTGCAACATGCTGTGACTCTAAAACAAATGTGTCATGGAGAGATACCCAGGCTAATTCTGAGGGAGTTAAATTTGCCTGGACGAAACTCTTCATTAGCACAGTGTTATTTCTACCACTGCTCCAGCCACTTGTGGTCCCTTCGCCTGTCACTGCACAGAGTACATTCGCTATTGTGAGCCATGGATGGCAGCCGGGGTCCCTCTGGGCAAAGCAATGACATTCAGACCTGAAAAAAATTTGTGCTTTCTTTTCTCCTTTCCTTCTTATGAAATTTCAATTGACCATATTCTCATTATTCCTTTGCTTGGACAACACTGTAAAATTTTTGCTGAATTTTGGGCACTGCGGTCCCTTCACATTTTCTGTCACAGGACAGCCCTGACTTTAGCTAGATGGAAATGCAAACCAGGTTTCACTGAATGCTCAAGCGCCACATTTTCTCCCTAGATCTTCAAAGGGAGATGCTGAAGAGAAGATAACAGAGAAGATCTCTGTGAAATTATGGTGCAAAAAGAAGTTACTGCCAAATAATCCCAAAGCATCTGAGATAGTTTCCACAAAGAAAGCAGCAGGGACTCCTAAAACACAGTTTCTGTACATCCTTATTAGGAATGTGACACCATTACTTTCACAGCTAACACTATGAAAGGCTGCTGGAATGTTCAAAGGAACTTTGGTAGGTTTATTTTTCTCTTCGGGAAACAAAAGTTATCACTAAAGGCCTTATAAAAGGTAAGAAACTTTGACAACCTTGAGTCTCTGCAGGCAGCAATTACATGCAAAAGGTTGCCCCCAGTTTATATCCCTTAGCTGTTTTACATTTTTGACACTGAAAGTAGGGCGTTTGTAGTCAAGTAGTTAGCATCATGCTATTGTTTAATGAAACTAGCTGCGTAAGTGTAATGCCACAGCTGAGACTTTTTTACATGTGAGCAAGTCAGTGAATTCAGAACCGTGGTTTTGCAGCAGCCACAATTTTCACCCCATGTATTATGGACTATCTGACAGTATTATGGACAAGGAGCCATCTCTGTGTGTGCCAGAAGAGAGAAACCAGCCACTGCAATGAAGCCCAGCTGAAGTTTTAGTTGTCCCAAAAGACACATTAAATTCCAACTTCATGGATTTATTACTACACATTTAACTGATGCGGGCATTTTTATCTGAAATTAGTTTCTTCCTAATTTTGTGTATACATGTGCCGCACAGTGAGGTAATGATGACTGTCCCATACACATACTTTAGTTCTATGTCATGACATCCTGTTAAATGTAGTTACCAGGATGGACTTTTCTTTGGTTTTAATTCTGAAGTGCATATAGGAGGTAGAAATAGAACCCACTGACTGCACTAGTTTATTGTGTGAACAAGGCAGCCAATACAGATGTGGAACTCCATATTCATGCCTCAGGATGGGTATCTCTTCAGTATTACACCTTCACACCTGCAGGTATTTATATGATCACACACTGAAATAAATGCAGCATGTGTGGGTGTGTAGAGCTGCACCTGAACATATAATGAGACATGCAAAGAAATACACCAAGTTTTGTTGCAACCCCACTTGACAACATTCTTGTCCATTTTGTCCTGCACGTTCTGTGTTCTGTAGCGTTATCCCTGCTGCTGCTGAATCTTTCTCTGGTCTGGATTGGACTGCCCTATGTACCCACCTGCCTCTCTCATCCCAGGGAAAAAAAACTACTTTGTCACTTCCTCACTGCTTTCATTCTAAAGACTAATTCCTGTGAACCATCTGCCTATCCAACTTCTGTTGAGCTTGAAGTAGCTGGAAATGAAACTGGGCACAGAAGGCAATTCCACACCCTTTGGGTCTGCTTATTTGCCTGCTTCATAAAGATCACCCGGGCTTTTCCTATAGGCAGCTACTGACTGGCAAGTCCTGCTCCGGCACAGAAATACTGCACATCCTGGGATTGGTTTTGAGAGCCCTCTTTCAGCCAGTGAAAGGACACAAACCTAAAACCTCATGGCGTTTGTGCAGTGTAGAGCCTAGTATTTAGTATAGTAAAACTATTATTACATCAAAGAGCACAAGGAACACAGACATTGTTCTCCCCCTTTTTCAGAGGAGGAAACTGAGCCAAGGTATCCAAGTAAATTGCCCAAGAAAGCATCAGTTAGGCTAAATATTGGAACATCCCTACTTACATGGAATTTCAAGCTGTGAAGTAATTTAAAGCTCCTTAAGACTGAACAAGTGCCTGCCAGAAAGGTTTAGACATCACATCATTGGTGGTAGCTTAGACTACAAGAGAAAACACAAAGAAAATGAAACCATTATTGCTATGCAAAAGTTCTGAAGCCACTGGACTGTGACTTAGAAACATTTGGATGTTGTGTTATAGTTCCGCTCCACCATAAAGACTTGAAGTCTGCGTATCTGTATATATTTTAAGGAAACAGGAATATAAAGAAGTATAAGTCGCTCCTTAATACTTCACAGGCAGACTTGGCATTTCCTAATGGCAAGTGTAGGAGAAAGTGCTGCTTAGTCTTTAGGCCAAGGGACTGTGAGTAGAGGAACAAATTCCCCTCTGATTTTTTTTTGCCTCATAACTGGCTAAATCAATCAATCATTCCATGCATTAGTTAACACATCTATGTCACAGATAACATCTCTAAGTATTTCCTTTTTCCAAAGGAGAGGGCCCCTCTTTGCCCAGTCACAGATTCTGTTTTCCCTTCCCTTCTGACAGATGCTTCGGCGAAAGAGAGATTTGTTTTATGACATTTACTGCATTTGTTGTGCTGACATCACAGAGTCAACAAGAACAAGTATTTATACTTCTATTATGCCTTCATTGAACTGAACAAGGTGTTCAACAGGACATTTTAATTATAATCCCACTTCTAACAGCATGAGTAAAGGTGTTTAAAAAACACAATCAAGCATGAAATAGAACAGTAAACATGCCATTTCAATTACAAAATTATGTATAAGCACATCCTTGCACAGCATAACATTTGAAGACTGCAAGAGATGCTAAAATCTTCATTGAAACCCTGGGAGGTTTTGTGCACAGGACTGAAGGAGGCAAAATACTCCTTGCTCACACTCCTTTGTAAATTCACACTGAATGTTTGACTCCAGGGAGAAATTCATGAAGCCCCAAACTGACAATTTTTTGTACAGATTTCCATGGAGAAAAAGTACCTTGAGCTTTTTTTCCTGTTGCACTGTCATGTCAGACACCTGTTCTGTTTGCAGAGCTCTTTTTCACTTCCCAGCCTAACAGTGCTGGAATTGAAAAGCAAATGTCCTAGCAGATCCTTGCACTGTTATCTAGCCCACCTACCTGTACCAGTAAAGTGCTCTCCAGCAGGAATGTAACAGAGGAAATACTATTTCATGTTTATAGTTACATATGACCCACCAGAAACTCCTGGACATCTGTGGCCCCTCTGGGCACAGGAGGATACTGGGCTACCCTGCAAAGTGCTGTAAATCCCCCAGGCTGCCACCGATATACTGTGACTTCACCTAGTCCCTGATTCAGGAAACTGATGCAATACATTGTTTTACAGTGGACCTTAGGGGAACTTTGTTTCCAAAGCTGCACCCTGGAAACAGCTGGGAAGCTGCCTGATGGTTGCAGAGACACTCACTCCAGGAGCTTCTGAGTGAGTATATGATGCTTCAGTTTGGCAAAGTCCACCCTCTCTCTCTGTCTCCAGTGAATCAACGCACACTGCTTAGAATAATACAACCAGGTTGTCACAGAAGCCTGACAGCTGTGACAGGCTGCTGTAATTCAGACCTTTTCAGCATTCTAAACAAAAGAGAATGTTGATGCTTCCAGTGGTTAGGACCAGGGACAGATAGGGAGGCCAGTTCTGTCCGTGTGGAGAAAAGCGTGCAGAAAAAAGGGCTGCTGAGGTGGGAAGATGAAGGTCACAAGCAGATTTGCCAGCTTTCTGCAGCCAAATGAGGATGTGGACACTGCTAGGTGCGACTTTCCCCTGTCCTTCAGGTAAACTCCTCTCTCCAAAGCAGCAGCACAATGTCCTCCTGCTTTTCCACACAGCCCCAGTGAGGAGAAAATTGGAACAACTTGCATTTCTGCCATGCAGATTAGACTTGAACCAATGCTCTATGCATTGAGCTCACAAAGACATCTGGAAATCATAATGTGAAATCTGGCGCTATCTCATGATCTGGACTATTATCTTTTCCACAAACTTTACTGTTCTGTTTAATAGACTATGTGATCGTCTATAGTATAGAGTCTTCTAGAAAATTTGACCTGAAAATTACTCCATTATTGTGATTTGATATGATTAACTTTCTCAAAAATTTTATGGTCATTTAGGTGACCCTGTAAATACAGTCAATAATTAGGTGAGGTATATAAGTATCAATATTTAACAAGCTGCCAAACATATATGTAAAAGCATTTAATTGACAAGAAACTGTATGGGGATATGTAGGTATTTAATGGGACAGACAGCATTAAGTTTGATTGTCATTCCTTTTTTGAAGTACAATTTGTTATTCTTTCACTAGCCTTTCAGAGCTGAAGGAAAAACTCAGCATATATTTTTCCATTTCTGGAAGAACCTGTCTTTCTTAAAATGCTAGAGCACCTCATTAGTGGAAGCCTTGGTTAGCTTGTAGATAGCTGGCAGAGGTGTTTTGTTGTGCTTGTTTCCACTTCATTTTTCTCCGCTATTACGAGTAAGTAGAACTAAAACCACAGTTTTCATTGCCTTTAATGGGAGCAGAATCTGCTTTTACTTCATGGCTATTTTCCATTCTTCTCCTGGCACTACACAGAAATGCATGTGAGGTGAGATTCAGTGGAGAGGTGACTTGGCGGTGAGGGCTCCAAAAGCCAACACTAAATGCAGATAACATATTTTTTACTAGTTATGCACATCTACAGGTCCTGGCAGAAACTGAGGAGAAACCCTATATGGAGAAGTCATTAACCAAGATTTGAATTTGGGAAATACAGGAAATATGGAGGAACCTAAAACTTAAGGCTCACATTTAACATCTCTCTACTTAAAGCAAATCAGAAAATGTGGCAAAGCTGTGAAGTTCATTAATCCTAGAAGAAATGAACATGAGACCTACCTGATTCCTGAAGCTTCTCCTTGAATGTACCATTTTTGTTAGAGGGCAGTTGTGCTGCTTCTTCTCTCTTTCAGAACTGCTGGAGCCAGTTCAGGTCCTCCCCAGCTTCTGGATAAATTGAGTTCCAACATGTACAACTGAACAAATACACAGAAGGTTTTAAATCATTTTCTCACCACCGGATATAACTCAGGGCATAATTATAAATTTGGATCATAACTAGTTTGTCCTGAATTGTTATGAGAGGTAACAAAGCATGGGAAGAAAAACATCTCATTGATGAAGAGAACATAATTTTCAGGGTCAGTTTCAGAAAGCCGTATGTTTTATCCATACATTCAACGCAGAAACAAGCATGAAGCTTGGCATTTGAAAGGTCAGATTTTAAATTGAAGCCATTGTTCAAACATCTTCCCTTGCGATGAGAAGCAGAAACAGCTTAGGCAAAGCAATCTAAGCCTTCCCTTTCTGGTTCTCTTGTGCACAAGGGAGCTGGAGTCAAGAGCAGTCTCAGGGCTGGTCTATCTGTGCCTGCCTCCAGTAGGCATTTGTTTCTCTTCCCCAGGGACGAACATGTCCAAAGGGTGAAACCTGTGCAGGATGAATTCCTGACCATTGCTGCTGGGCATTGCTGAGACCCAGAGCCTGGACCATGGGACACTGTGTACTGCTACTGGGCTGGCACCTGGAGCACCAGCCAAGCCCACCTATGGGGACAGGGTGGAGAGCGGTGATATGGGCTCATCAGCAAGCCCAAGAGGTGTCAAGACCTTGTGGGCACAAAAGCAGAGGGGAGTGAAAAGGAATTAGCTGAGAGATGATACAACTGCTCTGCAGAGCACAGCCACAACAGGAGCTGTAATCACAGAGGAAACAGTGTCTGTCTGAAACACTATTTCTGCTTTTTTTGTGTAAATATAGGAACTATGACTTCATGTCTCACACTTTGAGAGATGTACTCTTGGGCTGGTTTCCTACCATATCAGAGCTCTAAGAAATCCAAAACGTGCCTCTCTGTTTCAGTTCTGGCTGGAGGTTAATCTCTAGAAACAAGTAATGTAACATTTCCATCTATCTTTTCTACTCTTTTGGCAGTTTTAATTATACTAATATGCTATGACAATTTAAACAAGACACATCTCAGCTTCTGGCCTGCTCTGTAATGGTTCAGCTGCTACATGTGCTCCAGCATATTTTGCTCAGACAGGCTGCTGCTGGAGGCAAGGGGGAGACAGAATAGTGCCCTTCTGTCATGAGAGGTTTCATTGCACTGATCATTGTATGTTTGACAGATTCTTTGTCAATGTCAAGTGTCTTTTGTGGTTAAGCCCAGTAAAACTAAAACAAAAGGTCTCCTAGATATTAGATATATAGTGACATTACTGAATTCACTTGGAGGCAGTAATTTTTTGTCAGCCTATGAAAAGAAAAATGGAGCTAATGGGAAAACAAAAGGAAGATGCTGGCGTGCCTTTTTAGCTATTTTTGTTTATGTCAGACATTGTGATTGACATCTGGCCCAGAACACCCCTTCAACCATTGAGCCTGGTGTCATGAAACAGAACAAAGAGAAATTGCCAGCCAAAAAACCACCACTGGCTCAGAAAGCACTCCTTTTTGTTTATTTTCTTTTAAGTGTTTCATTTTCAGTAATCAGTATTGTTACACAAAAGTAGTTCGCTCACATGCAGTCCCCAATTACTACTTGGACTTTTAAGTTTCCTTCATGTTTGCTTTCTTCCTGCTTGCTTGAATGGCACCAGAGTGCTGGTTTGGTTGGATGACAGTCTGTCATAACAGTGATGTTTGAGGTTAGTGAAAACTGACATGAAAAATACAATCCACTGGCCTTTAACCGAAATCGCAGCTCTGGTTTTTGTGGAGTTGGCAGGCAGCATTTTTAAGCCCCTTTCACGGTGAAGGCAGTTACAACATGTTTTTCTCTGTATCAAACAGTTCCATCATGAAGTACATTATCTACGTCTGTTGTCATATCAAGATATTGTCTTCGAAGAGCAGTTTGCTGTTTCTTATATGGGCACTGCTCTTTTGAAGTGTCCTAAAAGGCTTGAGGTAATTTTATGGCCATTCTCCAGGGCCAGGCCAAATACAAAGCTTTAAAATTTGTTTAAGAGTGATTTTAGGGAAGTACCAGAGAGCAGAATAGGTTCTGCAGGCACACAGCTCCAAGGAGTCTTTGTCACCACCATTCTACAAGTGCTATAGAATTTCAGAGACCTGGTCAAAATTATATATCAGCAAGAGGAAATTATTCCTTAAATTTCTAACTTCATCTTGAAAGTATGATGCTGAACATAATAGCAAAATAAGACTTTTCACACGATGAGAGCAAGACAATCCATCAGCCACTTCCCTCCATATACTTATATGCTGAAATCATATCAGAATGTTTACCCTAATAAAAAACTGCCTTAATCACTTAAAAAATTCTATGGAAGTTTGCCCTTGAATGCATCACATGTGCCAGAGTTAAACATTCTTGCACCATTTTAACAGGGTGCCCTTCAGGACACTGGGGTATATTCTCCTGTTGAAGCAGACACTTAACTCCCCTCAGCATTAATAGCAGATATGCTTATACTTTGAGGGGACAATTTCTCTCTGTCTCTTTGCACAGTGCTCTAAGAAGACCTTTGAAGAAATTGAGAAAAACAGACAGCACAGTATATTAATTTTAAGGAGATGAAAGCAGTACATGTCATTCCTAAATTTCATGGAAAATGCACCGTTAGTAACAAAGATGAGTAGAAAATTTCAAAATCATTCTGAGCAGCATTAAAATCATCCTTCCCTGATTTTCTGTTTTCCCCTTCTTTTCAAAGCACATACATTAAACTCATTTTATTCTTATAATGTATATAATGATTCTAGACAACATAAGAAGGACACTGGGATTCTTCCTATTTCAACATATAAAGTGGCAAGCCAATTTATGCAGCTTAAACCATTGCTAAAGAAGATGTATCAAAAATTGCCTGTGATCATTACAAATAACAGCCTGAAATGTTCACAAGAAGCTGTTTGCTTATCATATTTTCATTAAAACATCTTTTCACCTGATTTTCTTTTCCCATGCCTGTAACCTGCATTGTAATCAGTCTTATTAACTGAGAACATAAATATGATTTATTATGGTCTGATAATGGAAGCTACATGGACCAAGAGAAGGGATATATTGTCCTTTGATAAAATGGCTCTTTTCTCTCAAATAGAGCTCTATCATGAGAGCATGCAGAATGTAGTGAGTGATTATTTCCTGAGGGTGAATGATGGCAGAACCCTACAGAAAATCTTCTTGTTGGCCATGACAGCCTCCGAGTGTCCCCAAATCTCACTGAGTTTGACAACCTGCAGACACTTTTGATGAACTGTATTCTTCTGTCAGAGACAGCCTGTCTGGGAGGAGAAAAGGGAACCTTTATCGTCTGATCTGCTATTATTGTCTTGATCTTTTATAAGCAATCTCTAATGCACATGAATATAATATCCTTTCACAGAAGTGCCAAACATAATAGAAATGTAGTTAAAGGACCTTTTTCCCGGTTATGTAAATGTCCTAATACCATAATTAGAAAAGATGGGTTGCGAATGATAGCAGTAAGGAAAGGGTAATCAAAATGTTTTAACATTATCTTTCTGTTTTAAAGACCAAAATCTGTGACAAATAGCATTTATGGTAGATATGAGGAACCAGCTTCTGCTGAAGCTTTTACCTAAAAAGAAAATAGTTTTGAGTGTAAAACTGTTATATTTTCATAAAACACATAAATGGCAGCTGGTCTTAAGCCAGGAATGATTACTGGCAGATATGACTTAAAGAAAATGAGTATTCCACTCAAAATTCCTCCATGGCTGTTACAGAAAGAACAAAGCATTATTATTGAGTAGTGTATTTGAACAAAGGGGTGTTCAAGACCAGCTAAGTTCGCCAACAAACCTCTCTTTTATCTACATCCAGAAGAACATGCATACCCAAATATTTTTCAATTAACAGCTGTACACATTAGCAAAACACCCGTCTTTCTCAGCTCAAGCAGTCTGGCTTATTTATCAGAAAAAATGAACTGTTTTTGGGGGAAGGTTTCCAAGTTCCCCAGTAAAAGCAACATACTTGATTTTTCATTAACCTTTTGACATCTGGAGCTGGGATGTCCCAATATTAACTACTAATGGTCTTTTGCATTACCAGTTGGTGTTGAGAGAAGTCCCAATTGTCAGAGTCAAAAGGTTAATCAGCAATTTCACACCAGTGATGTGGTCAGAGTTCGCATGTTACTGCCTAAACAGGAGGAAGAAGAAAATAAAGTCATTAACAGAAAACTACATCCCAACATTATTAAATCCCTCTTGTATTCTTTTTTTTTTTTTTTGCTAGAAAATATTCCATGATCTGTTTACTAAATATTTTGACTTTTTAGAGGACTTTGCAAACCTTTTCTGGGAAGTCCAGGTCCAAATATGTGACCAACTTCTTTGGTTTATTCTACTTTCAAAAGAAAAAAAAGTGAAATTTTACTTACCCACCAAGAGCTCATTCCAGACCAGCGTGAGAGAAAAGTCTTGCGTCTGTAACCCATGGAGATTTTAGTAAACCTCTCCAAATGGCCTAATTCAGCCTGAGAGTTGTGTCCTCCCTGCTGGAAGTGAAGACATCTGCGTGTCCATTGATTCAGGGTGAATTTCATAGTGCAGATGCCATACCAGAGATAAAGAACACTGCAGAGCAAAAACCTGAGTATAGACTTTTCCCTCCTACCCCTCTTTCTGTTTTGATTGTAGAAAATAAGTCAACAGCAGCATTCCCTTAACAAATACAGACAGCAATATTATTTCATGTGAAACTACTCACATAAACAGCTAGGCCAGTACCTCAGCTGGTGTCATTTTACCATACACATATCATACTTTAACTTGGGGCCCAAGAGCTCTCCTATCCATAGAAAAAAAAGATTTATTTTCTAAAACAAAATATAAAATATTGCTGACCACATTACAGCTTGGCATTTGCTAACAATTACAATGTTCACACAAAATGACTTCTCATTTGCCCTGCTATTACCTGAAATTGTTAACCATTGCTTGTCTTGTGCTTAGCCCTGATCAAAAACCTTCTGATATCACCATATTTATCAGGCTAGTTCTATGGTCTTGAAACATTATTTTTCCTGTGTCCAAGACAAATAAGTAATGAATCTTGCCCAAAACAACCACCTTCATCCTGGATATTTTCGGCATCAGATGGTTCCTCTCATCTCTTTCTCCAGTTCCAACAGAATCTACAGCTAAAATCTTTCCTCTCTTGATTGCTTCAGTTTAAATGGGGACAAGATTTTACCCTGGAATGGTCTGAAAAAAATACCAGTCTTTCCAAGTGCCCTATTACTTTGTCCACCAATCAGCTGCCTATGGAGCCTGAATGTCCTTGTACATCATCCCAGTCCCCACCTGCATAATTGGCTGCATATGTTTATGCAATTAGAAATGGTGAAAATCTAATAAAAATTAGGACAAATCTGAGCAAGCTATAATTCTGTTTAATCTCTCAAACTGGATTGCTGAAAACTTGCTGAATTCCCCAAACCTCTCTCAGATGCCAATGAGTGAGTCAATATCATACCAAAGATCTCACAGCATAGCAGACATAAATTTTACTTCCAGAATCTCATACACACCCTCAAATAATGAATCTAATGTCTCTAAAGTACTGTAAGGAAAAAAAAAAGCAGTTTCCTCCAGTTACCAGCATTGTACTCAGTGGCCTATAGTGTAAAAAAAAAGAACAGAGGGCAGATTTGCATGGGGAAAGAGTGGTCACTTTAAAGGCTGTGCCTTCTTATACAGTATATGTGTATATGTACTGAAGCAATCCAAGTCTCCTGCCTCCAAGGGAGGACCACTGATATTGGCATACTTGGCTTTGCTAGGTCATATTGGCAAGCTCTGAGAAACTCCACATGGTGGGAGAATGAGTTTGTTTCATCTCAATGTGATGCCTCTCCAGACTTTACTTTTAAAAGCCTGTTTTGCACTTTGTTTTATAGTGTGATGGTAACTGGTGGCTTGCATAGAAATAATCACCAGTGTAGAATAATCCCAGATCACTTCATTGTGATTTTGGTTGAAATTATGAGAAATTTTCCTTGAATGGGAAAACAGGATTATTTAGAGTTGAAGCACAGTAGATCAATTAATAACTCTGTTCTTGGAAGAAAGACCCCGGGATCCTTTAACTCAAGTTGCGAGGGTTTTGGGTTTGTATCTAAGCCAAACTAGGTATTTGTTGCAGAATGGGGCTGTTCAGTATGAAGAAGAAATTGCAAGGGTTGTGTCATTGTGTCCATAGGTCAGAAGAAAATGTTGTCTGCAGATCAACTGGTTCCTTTTCCTTTTTTCTCCCTCTATATTAATTTTCCTCATAGACTTCATTTCCAAATATGTGCCTTGTTTACTGTTTGAGATCATAGAGAATTTCAGTGAGGAGGTGACCAGGTCAGAAACATGTTTTCCATGATCACACAACTGAGATACTTCTCCCACTCATACATTATGGGATGCTGAGGTCATAGAAAATAGAACTGGAAGGGTTCATCCAATACCTGTCAGCATTCCCCAGATTTTTGACTTCTCTATCATAGAAATGCTCCAGTGATAGGTACTTCATCATCACTCCAGTCAATTATCCCAACAGATAACTCTCCTTTCCTAAGTGACAAATACAGTCTAACCACGAGAGAGACCGATTGCTTTTTTAGGCGTTACCTGTTTTGCTCAAATACAACTTAAACGTATTTACGCCTTTCACCTTGTTTCTTCATTTATTTCTGTCTCTGCTACCAGTCCTTCACCGTTTTTTACTTCACCTTTCTCCCTTCTACCTGACCATTCCTACATTAAGTCACTCCCTTTCTTTTTTGTCCTCTGAGCTATGTGCTCATTGGTACCCTTGCATTTCTTTTCTTCTTTGTGTCTTTCCAAACACATGAAAAACAAACTCTCACATGCCAGCAGCCTCGCTACAGAGACCTATCTCGACATCTCCGAGAAGGCAGCTAAAACACCACACTTTTATTCATTGCATCAGAACCACTTTTCTTAAACAATGAGAAATTAAACAGATGTATTCAAATTCAGGTCTAAAGGTGATGTTCTTGAGGTATGACTGAAGAGCGTAGCTAGCTATGGGAAGCACACTACATGCTCTGAACACACATATGAAGGAGCAGGCACTACACAGCCTCTAAAGGGGGACATCAGAACCCCTGGCAGTCATGGAAAACAGATGCTTGCTTCCTGCTGGCTGTTAAGGTGTTTCATGTACAAAATGAGTTACAACACAGGTATGGACCTACAGGTTCCAGAACACCAAATTAAGTGACTTTGTCTCAAATTTATGCCAGATGATGTACCATCAAAAAGAGCATCACCATAGGCAGAAAATTGTTTTACTTTTGTTGCCTCAAGTCAGGCCCATAGCAATATTGTAATGTACAGGTAGTACAGAAATCCAGTACTGTCCCTGGGGCACTGAAGGCTGCTTGGTCTAATAGGTATTTGGGGATCTTAAGATAATGTCCAAAATTCAGAGCAGCTCAAGTACTGGTGTTTCTTAAAAAAACAACTGTTTCAACTTCTTCTTTCAATTTTTGTCAGAAAAGTATTAAAGAAGTGACTACCCCTGCTATGGCAGGAAGCAGTATTATAAATAAATTGGAGGACTGAGGAAACTTACTCCACACTTACAAGAGGAAAACAAGTTTGTTTTCCTGCATGTTTCATAGCGCATTGTTGCTGCAATGCAAAGTTTTTGAACTGCATTATTTTCCTGTCTTCTTTGACCAGGATCTGTGCCTGAAAGGGCTGAGTGCAGTGGTCTGAAGCAAGACTATTGAGGTCACCTGATAGAGGAGCAGTTTGCATTAGCACTCAGGATGCACAGCAACGAGAAGCTCAGCCTGTGCCTCTCCATGGAAGGGCCACATATAAAGTGGGGAAACGAAACTTGGACTTCGGAGGCAAAGGTTCTTTGTTCCCTGCATGATCTCAGACAACATATTTCCTCTCTCCAAGACTCATTTTTTCCCCAAAATAGGGACTGACAGCTCGCTGTCTTCTCTCTCTGGGCTCGTGGCTCTTCCAGCTAGTGGCTGTTCCTGATTATGCGTAGGTCTGATGACTGTGAATCTGACCTCCAGGAGGCCTCTGGACACTTCTATATTATATTTGATAATGAAGCCCTCCTGTCTTATCCAATCAAGACAAAAAAAGTAAGTCAGACCAGAGAAAACTGTCTCAGCACAAAATGGCAGCCTCAGTGCAGCAAAGTCAGAGCCATTAGCTATCGACTACTATAGAAATACTGAAACTGCATCAGGGATTTCTTTCTTTAATTGCTATTTAGGGATTTAAATGAGATTTTTAAAAAGAAAGAAAGACAGAATGTTTAGTCTACAATCACTCTTTGCTGCCAATACAGGCTATCATATAAATTACTTAGACACTTTTAAAAATACATTATTTACTCAATAACCCATAATGGGTCCAGAGCTCCTTTTACACGCTATTATAGAAGTACATAATTGCTGAATTTTCAAATGGATATTTCTTCTAGGCAATAGTCTGTAATGGCTCCTTCAAAGCTCTTAGGCTTTTCTCATATGAAGGCCTAAGTAGAAAATGTTTAGTTCACTGATCATTGACCTAATAGAGAGCAACAGCTTCTCTGGAACAACTATTGTCTGTTGGGGCAGATGATGTATGAATGACATTTAAAAAAATTCTTGGAAGTATGTGCTAGGGAAAAATTACTGTTCTATACAAAGCAAATACTGCTGATAAGCTCCTCAGAATTCTTTTGTTTGGTCCTGCTTGGTTTGGTTTTTTATTTTCTGTGTGAGCCCAAGAGCGAAAGAAAACAGTTGGTTTTGTGTATGAAATGCAAACTCAGTCTAGGACCCATTCGGATCAATGAGAGACATTTTGATGTTCTCAGAGATCATTCAGCTCAATTAAAAGTTGTCTCAAATGAAACTGCAATGTAGGAAGCTGAATTCTGAAATTAGAGAAGGGATGCTGCAATGGGGCAAATCACATTTCTTAAAGTCATGCTGAACACAGTAAAACACACAGGCCTATCCTGTGCTTGATCTAGAAAGGAAATAGGCAACTTGACACATTTTCAGCACTATTGCTGCGAATCTCACAATCACTGAGCTGCTGTTCTCTTCTTCCATTTAGCTTTCAAGTCTGCTGCTTCTGTTTCAGACACAAAGAAAGGTTCAGGTTCCTAAAAGCTTGGTGTAAGAAAACACGTTTTCTCCTCCTACACACTTTGGGCAGTAAAACCCTTGGTATTACTGCCAAATAAACATCATCTGGGTCTAAGTGCAGGACCAGCAAGGATGAATGTGAGTTGGGGACAGTCAGGCAGAGACCCTCAGAGAGGCTGAAGGACACCTCCAGCTGTGAGACTGATGGGCCAGGGGAGAGCTCCTTGCTGGGTGGCACAGCTCTCTCAAGGGCTTGGGGCAGTGGGATGTACAGCTCACCAAAGGAGGCTACTGAATAACCTGCTCACGTGCTGGGTGTGATCTTAACACTGTGTGCTATCAAACCAGACCAACTATCCCCAGCATAGCCCTGTTTTGTATGTGATCTGACATCAGAAGCACTTCCATGCCTTTTATCATTGGATTTCTCCAGCGTGGTAAGGCTGCCTGGGACTCCTAGCATTCTGGCATGATTAACACAAAAAAATACATTTGCTGGCAATTCTAATAGTTCCTTCTGTTTGATGCATCTGATCGAAGAGAAACTGAAATCACAGACCAATATGCACCCAGGCTGCACCAGTTAGCCTCATCATGCAAATGAGGCACACTTGCAGGTGAACTTATTAGAGATCAAATAGTTTTAGGCACTGCAGATAATGAAGGCAGAACGCTTATGTTGCAACAGTCAGAGCTGGAATTTAATCATGTTGTTGATACCTACTGCAGCAGTGAACAAACACAGAAACAGCCACAAAAATAAAACTCTTAGAATGAAAGGAAGGTATAAACTAGACAAATAAGAATAAAAAAGACCCAAACCAAGGAGCATAGCGGTTTTAGAGAAGGAAAAATCTTGCACATTAGATCTGGAAAGACTTTGAGCCCTGCTTTTTTCAGCTAAGCAGCTGGATAAGTCGGGGTTGCAAGGAGAAGCTGATGGGGTGTCACTGTCTGTTCCAAGAGAGAAATGGCTCCTACCTTTGGAGATGGCCCTGCAAGGAGAAAGGGCCATCTTTCTCCATGTGCCAAGCAGCACAATGCTTGAAATCAATGAGAGGGTGAAACATAGCCCACACTAGGAAGCAGCATCTACTAGGAAAGAATCAAGAATGAAACAGAGAAACAGCTTCCTGGAGTGGAATTTCTAACAGAGGTTACACAACTGACAGGCTGGATTAGCAATTTGGTAGACATTAAGAATAAATACATTCTGCAGAGGCATTATCCCCTTCTGTCTCAAGAACCCCTCACACGCACTTACCATCCTTTATGGAAACATCTGCAGAGACCCTGAGCAGGCCCACTAAGGTTTGCTCATTTTAAGGAGCAAAGATGAGACCCAGCAGGTGAAACCTGCAAAAGGGAAACATTTGAATTCCTTTTGGCAGACAGAAATGGATAAAAATACAGCTTGGCATTTCTTCTAATACTATTTGGTAGTAGAAGAGCTCCAAAGATGTCAACAGGAAGCTCTAGAGGTTAGAGGGAATGATGTAACCATATATGACATAATGCTTGTTGTAGAGATTTCCTGGAACTGATTGGTGCCATTCATGATAACAGCAGCCAGCGAGAGTGTGAGGACTGGGTGAAGGCCCAAGCAGCATTCAAGCATTGGATATTTTTCATTCTCTTCTAAAGCAATGTCTGGTCTCTCTTGTTTCAGATGCATAATAGAATAACTATGTGGTATTCCCATGCAGCTTGGTCTGGGAAGACTTGGAAGCAGCAAACTTACCAGCAATGTGCAGCTACTCCCACGCAAAGGGCCACAGAGAGAGAACTGCAGAGGTGGAAGGACAATGAATACTCTGAGCTCCTCCTTCCTCTAGAATGCCCTCCCCTCCATTCCTCTCTTATTCCCAGAAATATAAGATGCAGTCAGGTCATCAGGATATTGTTTATGCCTAGTCTATATAGAAACGCTATGAAGTGCCATCTATGTTTAACAGGAGGCCTCTGATCTGTGTGAGTGGGTGGAAACCGATAGTGAGTGACACGGATGCTGACAATGGCACACAAACTCCACAACACTCTTAAAACTTTTAATTGCATTTAAAGTAATGTAACAAGGCAATGTTTAATGAGTACTTTGTTAAAGAAATTCTGACTTTATAAGCTAATTAAAGAGAAGGGAGGGTTACTGCACTAGGGCAAGAAATCCAGGCTGCTGAATGTCTATACTGTAGCAACATGTAATTCAGATTCAATTGGCAGCTTTGCAAATCTCCAGCCAGCCAGAATGAATGATTACTTTTTTTTTTTTTTTTGATGGCCAAATAAATTATTATTATCATCATGATTATGTTAATAGAGAAAAAGTAAAGGATAGGCAAGTACTTTTTTTGCCAGGGCTGGTAAATTTTCATGACACTTTTTGCAAAGCTGTCATATGGCTGGCTTAGATGAAACTGGAAGGCTTTATGTGGGTAACATTTAACTTTAAACATTCTTCATGGAAACTTACATGGCACATAATTTACATATTCAATACCAGTGACAATTTACTTCTCCCATCTGAGCAGGGCTTTCAACTATGCCACTTGAACTAAATTAATAAACAGTAATTAGAGAATGTTGTGCGAGTGAGCTGTTGATGTTGAGAAGATTCTAATCAACACCTTCTTTTAAGGGCCAATTAAAGCTGAATGTATGCAATATAAACATCTTCTATTTAGACATGAACTGGTGAACAAGGTAAAAAATAAAAATCAGAACAATTACAGCAGGTTAAGAGATGATCCAATGGAAAGATGAAGCTTCATTAATAGTGCAAACAGCAGTAATTTCTGAAAACCAATGGCCACCTTCCATGGAGAAACACTGAGAACTTGTGCAATTTAATTCTGATCAGGATAAACCTCAATGCTTTCATTGTCAGGCTTTCTGTGAAAGCAGCTCTGTAGCTGCCTCCAATTTCCACTGCAGTATTCACCTGTCTGTAAGACAGCCCTGCATCTAAAGTGAGTCCAGAGCTGCAGTAGAAAGAAGGCTTCCCTGGGGGGAGGCAGTAAAGGTGAACATAGCCATCCCATTACTGATGCCTCGTAGCAGAGAGAGGCTCCCTGGCAGGTGATCTAGGGAAGAATTTGCACAGTGTAGCCCCCAGCAGCACTGCTGGTGGGAATACAAACACAAGGATGAGCCTGAGTGAAAGGTAACGCTGCCCCACATTGTCTCAATTCTATTACTGGGGAGCAGGAGCAGTTAGGCCAGAAGAGCTAATGCACTTGTACCTGTTACCTGTGAGTAGTCCCTCATCCCACTGCAAAGATAAGGTGGTTTACTCCTGAAAGGTGAACTTAAGACAAACCTCGAATCCAAAATTCCGGAAAGACAGAGGGAAGGCCATCTTTGACTTAAATAGAGAGGATCCTTAGTGTACCAAAGGGAGCCTGCAGTAGCAACCGAGACTTGTGCATCACCATTATGAACTGTCAGTAAATTGAAAATAAGCATAACTTCATCCAAACCATAGTTCGCTGCTTCCTAAAGCACATCTTTAAAAAAAAAAAATCATCTAAGCTGGTGCAATGAAGCACATGCGAAATTTGTCCTCCAAGTTAGAAGATACAACAGACTAATAAAGGTACGGGAAACATCTGTTCCAGTGCTGCACCAGTATCATTTGGAGAAAATGACTGCATCACTTACGGCCGTTTGGTATCCAGAAATACTACTACAGTAATGGGATGTTGTCACCTCAGGCTCTACAGGAATTTTACTTGTTTAAGAATATAGGATTAGGCACATGATCAGTGTTTCTTCCCTTTGAAAATAAGCATTTCTACTTACCATTTCTATAGTGGTGTGAGAGCATTATCTTGTGACAGTATTTCATTCCACTGGCATTACCTCCTAATTAGCTACTTAAAAATATATGTAAGGGGGTGGAGGTGGCGAGTGGACATGTAAACCTGACAGGTCTGATGTGTTCTTACAAGCTCTGCTAACCCCAAACATTGAAAATATATTAGTAAAACCAAATTAGCACTTTAAAAACAACATGGCAAGAGCCTCATGTCTTGAACCCTGGAAGTTCAGCATGCATCAGAGGAGCTCTTACACCCAGAGCAAAGCCCTTGGGCAGGGGAGGGGAGCAGGGAGAAGTGAGGAGCAGCATGCCAAATGGGAAATCAGCCCTGGGAAGAGAGCACCACTGAAAGGCTGATAACCTCTACAGTATGGTCAGCCCTACGTTACAGTAGTATCATTACCTAAAGAGTTTGGTGTAGGACTTGGGGACTTCTGAAAAGCCAAGCACAGAGAAGTTTACCATGGATGAAAAAATACAAGTAATACAAAGAGAAAATAATCTAACAAATTGTGTTCAATATCCTCTGCACTGTCTCCATATCCTGAGAGATTACTGCATTTATAGGCACAAAATCATAAAAGCTTCCTCCAAGATGCTTCATAATACATGAGCAGGTCTGAGGTCTCAGTTGTGGAATGGTAAGAATTAGGAAGATGGGTATTCTGGTATGCTGGACTCATTTCTTCTTTCAAGAGGTAGGCTGAATTCCTAACAAACTCTCTTTGCAACAAGAGAAACCAGGACACATATATGCATGACAGGTCATTTTGGAGGTACTCAGACACATGCAAGAAGCACCCCCTCGGCAACAGTACTTTTCTAGCCAGCAGAGCCAAAAACTATCATCTGTTTCTGAGTTGTTTTTAAAACTCAATCCAGTAGATGTGTTGGTGATTTTCAGGGTGTTCTGAAGGAGCAAAGTAGATGTCTGAAGAATACTGATAGTATTCTATAGACAGGCTCTAAATGGTCAGTTACTCCAATATCTGCAGTTCAATTCAATATGCAGCATGCAATATTACTTTTGTTCTGATCAGATGGAACTTCTAGGCCTGAATCTGCTTGCAATAACCATGGTCCATCAGTAATTTCACAGCAAACAGGGAGGTGCAGAGGGAAAAACTCAGGTGATCAGGAAGGGAATGAGTCTACATTAATTTCCTCCATAGATTTTTGTTTTCCACTGAAAGTTTTCTCTTGCCTAGCATCAATGCTAGAATGCATTCATAGACAGCACAGAATGATTTGGATTGGAAGGGACCTTAAACATCATCTAGTTCCAACCTCTCTGCAAGGAGCAGGGACGGCTTCCATGGGAGCAGGTTGCTCAAAGAGCCATCCAACCTGGCCAACTTCAGTCCTTTTTTCACACCTCTTCAAGTCCACTTGGGGAATAAATTAAATTAATTTCCTCACTAGCTCTCAATACTTTTTAAATGCAAGCCAAGCCTCTTAGCTTTTCATACCTGGACATCTACATTTTTAAAAATGCTGTTGGATAATTTCTCTCTCTTTCATAGGCGGGTGCTTTGGCCTATATGCACCCTGTGCACTCCCTAAGGCTCATGCATAACTGCAATGGACGATTAGTCCAGCTAAGTCTCCAGCAATTTCAATGGCTTATGCAAGAGTAGATAGGGCACAATATGTAATTTCAGCTTTTTTTGTAAGGGTTTTCAATCGTTCCATGAACTAAATCATTTTATCAGTTTCATTCTCTCTTTCTTTCTTTTTTTTTTTTTTTTAATTTGTCCCATTAAACTACAGAACTGGAACATATTCATGAATAGTTTCTTTCTGCTTTAACTCAAGGAGTTCCTGACATAACAAAAACTGGTAATTAACCGGCTCGAAGACTTTTACAATAGCCTCTTTAAGTAAGTCCTAGTATGCGGCACTTGGAGCACTGACTCCACATTGCTGATCCCACTGCAATGCACCCTCTGTTAAACAAGGTTTGCTTCTCTACCTCAGCAACAACTCTTGGCTCTTTTCATCACTGCTCTCCTGCTTGGAAATACCAAAGTCCTGCAGCATTTCTTTGCATGGAAAAGGCTACCAAACTCCTCCACGATGATTCCCTGCTCTCAATCCACTTGGCTCTGTGACACTTCCTTAAATACTCCATTATCAGAGGGCCACTTGCCACCAGCACAAGGACCAAGTGGCAGGTCTCCAGATGCTGAGCACAGCCTGGCCTCCCCTCCTAGCTAGTGTCACAGCTGCTCTGTGCTGTTGGTACAGATGCATTTTGGCATACTTTGGCAGTCCCCATGATCTGCTCCTGCCTCACACCCTACTTAGAGCAGGAAGAGCTCTTTCTAATAGAAGAATCAGGCTTCAATTTTTCAGGTGTCACTCAGCAGTGTGTGATTTGTAGCTGCTGTTGCATGTTGGCTCTAAGCATAGTCAGTTTTGCCTACTCATGCTTATCTCCCCTGGTTACAGTACATTTTATTTCTGATGACAGTATTACTCTGAGTGTTTGCTCCACCATATATCTATGCTCCTTGCTAACTAGCCCAAGCCTTATTGTTGCAGTTCCTAATATTTTGCATCATTTGTAGAGCCAGCAAAATAGTCTGTAAATAGCATGAAAGCAAACTTTAATATATATTTTCCCCCAGTGCTCCAGACAGATTGGTTCACTATGGAAAAATCACATACATGTGTGTTAACCTATATTTCTTGTAAAATCAAATCATGTAAGAACACTTCAGCCAGAACAAGCCATAGAGCTAGATGAGGAAAGGAAAAACAAAATCTCCAAATATGTACAGCTTAAGTTACAAAACTATATGAAAACAAAGCAAAATTGAAAAGGGCAAAGGAGACAAAATGTAAACACAAATTTTTATACACTCTGTGTAATATAGAGTGAATGTCATTTTGACATTCTGGTATCATGGGCTGCCAATATAGTTCAAAAAAGAAAGAGGTATCTCCAGAATTATGGCAATGCTGCTCTCTCACATCAAAGCTGGTTACAAGATCTAGGTTTGTGGTTGCTCAGTCTAACCGCCTGCTTGGAAACTAAGCAAGGAAAAATAATATCCTGAATAATTGTATTTAAAGTGTCCAGAAAGATAATGAATCTTCAGAACCACCTTTGGAAATGCAGCCCTTTTAGTGGGAGCCCACAACCACACCCCTCGGTGCAATGAGTGCCTCGTGGCAGCTGAAAGTCCCCCAAACCTGGTGCATTCAGGCCTTCTGTAGGACGTCAAGGAAGCAATTGTAACACATCACTAAGTTGATTTTATGCCTTTGAAAAATCTCCTCCTTAACACAAATACTCTATCACTGTCAGCTGAACACATTTAACTTTTGAATTAATATTATTTTTCAGAGGTCAGACATGTGACAGTAACAAAAGTCTTTTGCCAAGCCGTGTATTTCAGGCCTGCATCTGAATTTCCCCAGAGCCCAGTACTGTGTAAATATGAGTAACTGCCTCTGGCTCATGGCTAATGCAAAACTTCTGTTCTCTGGACTCCTTCAAGGCTCTGCTCATGGCTTCCTTCCCCATGCCTGCATGGGGAGACACATCCACTCAGTGCCCTCTCCCACGGTATGCACTGCTTAGCAGGTCAGGCAGACTGAACAGCCAGAATTTAGGAACGATGGCAGTCATTTTCCCTCCCATTTTGTCGCCATCCCAAAGACTGCCAGATGTTTTGGAGAGCTTTAGATGGTAGCCACGTGGTTTGTGAGGAGTCGTGCCTCCACCAAGGGCCACAGCTCTCAGGCTGCCCTGGCACCACCAGTGTGGCTGCTGGTCTGCCTAGCACTCATGGGATGGTGGAGTGGAGCAAAAGCCTCTGGGAAGAAGGATAGTGACTGCCCACTCACACAGGTGGACTCTCACAGAGGAGGACAAAGATGGTCTCCACTCTAGGGATGGTGTATTTTATATTACACTGCAACTATATGAAACACCAAACCAGCATTCTGTACAGTGACTTTTGCTGGTTATACAGGTCTAGGATGTTCAGAAGTATTTCAGGAAGCACAATTTCTGGAGGCACACACAGCTAAAGATGCCTGGGCTCTGCTTTTTGGTAGAAACAAGTAACTCGTCTGTCCCACCACCCCAATCCCTGCAACTCCAGCAGCCATTGGTTAGTTTCAGTGAGCTTCGGGAGAGGTCTGGTCTGTGAGTGGTTCCACAGCCCAGTTCCCATGATAAGGGAAGTCACAGATTTCTGCAGTACAGTTTCACAGCAAGCCTGCTGTCACCAAATTAACTATTAACAATACCAACTAATATTGCATAAACATTGACATTAACTTTCCCCAAGCAATAATGCGATAACTCCTGCTCCTCTGCTGTGAACTACTGAGAGGATTTGAGGGACACAGTCCCCCTCTCCAGACCTACCCCCAGCTGTACATGGCAATTCCTGTGACTCTTTTTGTCTCTGTCTCTCAGCACAAGTGGGGTCCAGATCTTCTGTCAGTTAAATTTTATTTTCCAGCCTGCTTATTAATTCAGATAGTGTTTTGGTTCACTTGGCTGGCACAGAGTATTTTCACCACACCCTTGTCTCTTCAGACAAACAACCTCTTTTCTAACCTCTGGCAGAGCTAAACCTAGTGAATAAGAAGGAACAGTAGTTAAGGCATAATAAATAAAGCCACCCTGAAGAAATACCTACACAAAGCAAGATGAATGGGCATCACCTACCTGGACAGTGTTGCTGCTAAACAAGGGAGGAATAAATCAGACATGTCAGGAGCACTAGGATACCTGACAAACAGGGAACGACGTTTCTTGAAACTGTAGTTTTATCTCTGCTTGTTTGGATCAAACACTTGTAATAGTTGTGGATTAATTTCCTTCCCATAGTCAAAACAATAAAAGCCAGGCACCATTTTATTAATTTCCAAACCAGCGTCAGATAAGCAGAATTGCATTTAAAAAAGTAAACACCCTGCCATAGAATTGGAGGATATGTAAGCGTTTGGGGTTTTTTTCCTGTGTCTATAAAAGCAGGGGGGTTTTTAGTATTCTGAATAGATTTCATTTTGTAAGTTGTGCTACAAAGCACTGATAAGGCCACGGGAAAGCAGCAGAGATTGAGGCAGAGCAGGAAGAAATACCACCCATATTAGGAGACAGCCACTTACTTAGTGGCTCCCATTTGAATAAAGATGCCATTGTTCAGCCAGAAGAATGCACATATTCACAGGCCCCGCACAGAATAGCTCAGTGTATCTAGAACTCCAGAAGTGTCCAAATTACAGCCGCAGGGCCAAAACTGCCCTTGAGTCTTTCTGAAGAATGACCCTCTGCTTAATTAATCAGCGCTTTAACTGTGAGTGATCCCAGGACACACTTTTCTCAGGCCTTTTTCTTAGCCCTGCTTGTTCAGAACAAACCTTTAAATGTTCTCTGAGTGATTTTTGACCATTTTTTCCCCTTTCAAGATTATTATTTCCTGTTTTACTGTGAAAGCTCATTAGAAACGAAGACCAGAATCTAGATGATCTCAGTTCAGTTTACTTGGATAGGAAATGACTGACTCGGGATGGAGAGACACTGGCTCCCTTTCAAGGCCTCCCAAAAAAGATTAAGTCCACAAACTCCCAGAATATTGCAACTGCAATTTTCTTTCCATATAATAAGTCCACAGACTCCCAGAATATTGCTACTGCAATTTTCTTTCCTTGTAATACATAAGAATTGTAGCAGGGCTGATGAGTTTGTAAGTGCCATTCTGTTAGTCATATTTGATCCCATTGCCATAACTCCAGCTGTTGTGCATGGGATTTCTTTCCCATTTACTCCACATTGAGACAAGTTTGAATTTTCAGCCCTGAGAACTCCTTCTTGCTGTCACAGGCTAGGTTGTCTGGATTCTCATAAAGCTTTTTTTCTTTTCTATCTGAAACAGAACTGAAATTTGATAGCAATGAGAAACGCGTGAAGGCAATGAAAAACATTGTGCAACATTTCTCTCCAAATGGGACTACACCTTGTCTACCTAGCTTTGATGATAAAATTCCTGCTATTCTAACTGAAGTTAAACAAGAAAAGTCAAGGGTTTTGCTTAAAATGAAAACAGCAGCATCTTTTTTTTTAACAGTGATCTTTACTGTGAAAACCAAATTAATTTTGACCATATTTATATACTTGTAACAAAATACACAAACTAAAAAATGTCAAGGCTTTAAAAAAGTTAGCATGAATGTTTTGAAAAGCTGTAGTGATAATATAATCTGCAGCTGGGGAGGCTGGAGCCATACTGTTTGATAGGCCCTATCTTATGATATCCAATATTAAGCTAAGTAAAATGATATGACTGGATGGCCTAACTAAATTTAGTAGTCTGGTGAATTGCCACTCTACTAAATTTAGTCAGCCTATAATGGGCATTAGATATCTACAGCCCAAAAGATAAAATCTGTCTTGCTTTTTTAGACTCCCAGCAAATGCACAATATACAACGTTGCACTACTAAGAAATAAGGAAATCTGCAAGGGAAAGCATGAGAAGGGGGAACCAGGACCTTAAGGAACACAGAAGGAACTGGGTTGTGTCAATCCACATCCTTATGCTCAACATTACCCAGTAGCAGACAAAGGGCCATGGGTGCTCCCCAGATATGTGACCCGAAGGAGAGGAGGACGAGGAGGACACGGAAGAGGAGGAGGAGGAGGAAGAGGAGGAGTCTCTAGACACCCTAATCCTCCTCACTATAAAACTGCCACTCCAAGTGTAATTTTGTGTTGGAGCCATGGGAAGAACACAGGTTACAAGTGGGAGTTTGGCTCTCTGAGCCTTGCTGCTCTTAAAAAATATATGCTGGCTCTGGTTTCATACCATTCCTTTTATATTTTCCATTTTGGGCTTTGTAATCCTGATGGTAGACAGGGAAGTACATTTCTACATAGATTTCCATGCATCTGTGAGCCAGCTTTACAGCTAGGAAAACTGCTAAGTCACTTTTCTCAAAACCATATTTGAGGTGTTACACAGCTCCTGCTGTTGAAGGGGATTTCTTCTCAGTCCATGTGTGCTGTGACCTCTCTACTGGTGTGAAACCATGTAGGACACATTTTCTTATTAAATGTGAAATCTAATAAGGCTAGAAGCTTTTAAAATTTCTGTTATTAACAAGTAGAAAATAGTAATTGGACATGAAAAGGAATCACCATAACATTATTCTCAAAAAGAGTTGCATCCTTCTGTCCTCATATAAAAAGCTATTGGATGCCCCATGAACTCAGTGATACTTTTTAGTTACAGACAAGAAATGGTGGCCTTGTCCTCACTTCAGTTCCCAGAGCAGCAACAGAGACATAGATATGATATTCAGGAGGTTCTGCAGATCTAGCTTTATACTGAAGGTTGAATATCATAAACTGTAAGTGAGCTTTGATCCCCTCCCTAGAACAGGCAAATTTAACCTGTCTGAAGTTCTGTATGCATCATTCTCTGCAAGAAGCAGTTTTATTGATCATACTGGGTGTACATGTTCAGCAGTCAGAGACTGGCTTTAAAGAATAATATATCTCAGAATAATCAATATAGAAACTTCTTATTTCCTTAACCGTTTACACTAAAAGGGAACAAATAGCTCCTTGGAAAAATGTGTTGTCCTTTTGGCAGGGGAGGATGGGAAGCTTCTAAAATAATAGCTGAGAAGTAGGTATGAAAATAAGATCATTACAGCTATTATCTCTATGTTCTACATCCATGTAGGCACAGTGTTTCGGAAACAAGAGAAAGGAGAGGGGCAGGGTCTCAAATTCTCATCCAATTTTCAGTCAGAATCTGCCCTCTTTCAAGATTTTAAACTCTGAGTTCCCAATAAATGGTTGTGGCAAATGAGATCACTGTCTCTGAGTTCCCTCCTCAGAGCTTTTGGAAAGATTGGCCATTTGACCCCAGTTGCATTTGGAGGTTGTGTAGGGCTCAAACACACAGGACTATCACAGATATCATGAAGTGCACCCCTACCAATGCCCCCATTGAGGTGCCAGCTCACCCCTGCCTCAGAGGGGCTGTCACAGAGGAATCCTATCAGCCACCTGAGAATCCAGCCACAGTATCTAAATACACCAGGAACCAGGGTGTCCTAGTTCTGCTGCTCACACAGTAACTTGTTTTTCTTTTTATAATTATGTCTTAATCATTCTTTATGCTGAAATAATCATAACATATTTACAACCAGACTCTATTTTAATTTTTGTCTTCAGATCACTTTCTATGTGGCCTCATACTGCCATTCTCAGCCCAAATGACACCCTTCCTATCAAAGCCAATTTGGATTTATTTTCTCAAACACAAGTTTGCAAGGTATTTCTATCAAATGATTTACTCAAGTTCAGATGCTGCAAATAGATCTGCTGGTGTAAAGAAGCAGAGCAGCAATTCTGGATCTGACCCAGAATGTATTGGGTTTCTCATTGGTGTATTTTGAAACTCTATAATGAAACCTCATTTGTGTAGCATGGCTTCAAAACCCAAAAAATGTGATGCTTGGCTTCGTAACCCAACAGACATGTTGCTTGCCTGCTCACTCCAGTTGTGCTTCTTGCTTTTAGTACAGACGAGTACTTATTGGCAGGTAATCACTGGCATCTTTTTTCCAAACATCATTAGTTTTTTTTGTGGCTGTTGTTGCCTTTTTTTTTTTTCTCTGATATAACTTTTTCCTCATCTGCCATGGGTAAATATTTAGAAAAATCCATTAGCTTCTCGTTGTTCTTTGGATGAGTTTCATCTAGATTTGCTCATTTACACATATTTGTGTTTTACAAGTTCTTTCCCCCTCACTTTTTAATCAACCCCCTGTTTTCACAAGGCCTCCACTTCTTCCTAATTGTCAGTCCTTATTATTTTTGTTCAGGACTGATTTTTTTTTCTTTAAAAAAAAGCAGCTCTGATGCTCATCCATTTTAAAATCATAATTAACTTCATCTCCTTCCTCATTTGCTAATGGGTCTATTTTCTCTCCAGTATTTCCTTTTCCCCTGGTACACTCATAAAGTCTCTCTTGTTTCTCTTTTCCCCTTTGGCTAACTTTAACTCATTCTGCCTTAAGTTGGGGAAAGGGAGACCTTCACAACACAGTGCTCAGAACTTCCACACCATTTTATACTTTGAAAGTCTTTTGCGGATGTCAACTCATTAACTGTCATAACATGACAGTGAGATAGAGAAGTATTTACAGCTTTGTTTAGATAAGGAAAAGGAAGGGGAGGTCCTGCATAATCGATGCTGACTGCAGAGGGGCTGCTCCAAGGGCCAAAACTCCTGTCCATGTGTCCAGGCAAGTAGACAATTAAGCCTGGTGGTGGGCACAGCACCATCAACAGCAAAGCTAGAAAGCTGAGCTCAGGGAAGGGAGTGAAAACCTCGCTTTCAGCTGCCTTTATTTTAGTTTATTTTTTAGGTGAAGATTCCACAGAGGTTACCCACCTATGTTTCTGTTCAGTTCTGCTGGTCAGATGCTCCTTCACAATATTAGTACATCTGGCCAAAAAACACCAAGGGTGAAAGCAGTGCAAGTATATGCCTAGAGGGTATTTTTAAAAAAGTTGTCGCTTTATACAAGCACCCAACACACATCTTTACTCTTTGATAGCCACTACTCTTAGAAAAACAATTTCAAAACCATACGCTCAAGGTGCTTGAATTAAGACTTAATTCAATGCTCATTTCACAGAGGGGCATATCATGGGTTAGGCTTATTTTCGCATGCAAATATGCCAGCCTGGGTTTCCTGTAATTTCCTTTAGTTTTGTTATACCCACACAGCAATGCACAGGATTCTCACAGTGTTTCTTAGCATGTGGTCCATGGATCACTGGTGGACTATAAGAAATCAAGTATATGAAAAAACTGCACAATTTCCAAGGAAGACCAAAAGCCTAAGCCATGCAAGCACGTTCCACAGTGAGCAAACGAAGTGAAGGGTGTGGAATCAAATTAACAAATGAGCAATCAAACCTATCTGAAATTTTTGTTGGTTTCCAAATGAAAAGCACTGCGGTTAGGCACACAAGACAGCCTGGGGATATTTCTGTCATGATCTAAAAAGTTAAATGGTTTTCATGAGATTCTTCTTCTAAGCTGATGTCAGCAACATCCTCATCACCCTTGCTTGAACTGTGGTGCATCACAACACTGCTCCCTAGAGCTTATTGCAATCCTGCCCCATACAATAGCTGACCACAGGGATCCTTACTGAGCTCTCTGAGGAGTCCTCTCCTTTCCCATTCTGTCCACACTGCCCTCCATGCCCACCATGCCTCTTTCACAGGCACAGCCCCCTCCCAGGGGCTTCCAGAGGGCAAAGCTGGGGCTGTGCTGCAATTTATGGGACTGTCAACCAGATGAGGTCCAGAGCTGTGATCTTCCTCTCTCCTGGGACTCTTCCCAGGGTGGGAAGTGAGATGTGATGGTCTAGTTCCTTCACCTCCAGTGTATTTTCAAGAAAAGGTCCTGGATCCCCATTTGTATGCGGGTGTGTGTATGTAGGGGAAAGCATGGGAAGCATCCAACCCCTAAAAGTGACTTGCAGGAGAGGCTCAGCACCTAGCCTGCTTAGCACTCCCAAATTGTGCTGGCTAACTACCCAGTTCAGATGTTTATGGAGGTTTCTTTCTGAGGGCTGAAAGTTTGGATCTGTGCTTCTAGTTCAAGTCCTCTCACAAATTTGAAGAATAAGCTTGTAAAGTTCAGCATCTTCCAAATTGCCCCATATAAGTCACTACTGAAACCACATCCGAATGGCTCCCCCCCCACCATACCTTCCACAGAAATGACCCAAACTTTGTCAGGTTCACATGTCCCTAGAGATGATCTCATTTCACTGCTTCAAAAGAGCTTTGGTCTGCACAGCCTGTAGCAGCAAATTTACACTTCAAAAAGCAGACAGCTTTTTCCACATCTTATTCACTTAATGGGTGAGAATGTAAAATTAGTTCCGTTGCTGATGAGGACCTTGAGCCAAATGAAAAGTGTTCATTTGTCAGCACAGACTTACAGCCTAAAACATGATTATATAGCTAATCCAATAATGGATTTTGATGCTGAGCATTTATTTATATACAAAATGTCTTGTTATCTGTTGATAATCAGGCTCTACAATTTACTCTCTTTTGTGTTATTAGCCATAGCAACATCTTCCAGATATATTACATTTGTGTGTCAACATATAAACACACACACAACCTTCCTGACCAAAATGCTCTCTTTGCCTATTTTCCTTGAGACAGCACTGGAATTTGAGCTTTTTTCAGTTTAAAATATTTGTAGGAAATTAATCATTTTGGACTGAGAACCTCTCTGCATCTTAGAAGTCTTAATAGATTAACATTTGAAACATAAATTTTGTTTCCTTATCTATAACGTCATATGAACTGATTAACTCTTTTTCTGCCTGATGTGAGTACCAGTACCTAATTACCTCAGATATAAATTTGTAAACCTCAAATGGTCCCTGTCCTAAAGTATTCTATGTCCTAACATCAGATGCTATATTAGACTTTGCTAACTGTACGAACTCGGTTATTTGATGGCTGAACAGATCCACCTTTCACAGAAAAGTAAGTAAAACATGTTAAGGTCAATATCAGGCATCGATCCCACATCAGGTACATTAAAATCAATCAGAAAACCAGAAAGCTGTTTGCATATCCTTTTTCAACTTTCTCACTAATTGCTGTTGCTACCTGATACTCCTGCAGTTGTGTGAATGACTGTGACTATCTAACATTGAAGTACTGGGACAGTTTACTACTCATTTAAATACAGATACATAAAATTCAAATATTTAAAATGGGGAGACATTTTAATAGCTATGCTGCAGTAACATTCACCAGATATTTAAAAAAAAAAAAAAAAAGTCTGTGGGAAAGTAAAATCACTCCAGTATTAAACTGGGAGTTAATTGCAAATGTGGGGCACACCTGCAAACTCTGCGAACAATCCTGCAACACCACACAAGTGCTAAAGGATAGCTCTGCCTGCGGAAACACCCAGGAACACCTCTGGAGGTTGGATGAAGTCTTTTCTAAATTTGGCAGTCAGGAACAGTTTAAAAGTAAAGTAATTAAGTAAAATTTACCCCAAAGGATACTGCAAACCAAGGGTGCAGGTGAGATGATGTATGAGCCAAACTCGAGCTGTACCACTGCCTCTCCTACAAGCAGGATCAGGCCTCCCTGTGTGTTTTTGTTTAGCTGAAATTTAGTCTACAATAAATACTTATATATTGCTGCAACATGATGTTTTATTGGGCTGCGCTAGTTTACTAAAAACAGCAGGCTGGTAATAGCAGTGCTTGTGGTTCTGCCTGTAATTCATTTGTGGATGGTAATGCACAGGGAGAGATATGATACAAGATAATAAGGCAAATTAAAAAAACTACTAAACTCAGTACTGGCAATATACAGTATATTAGGACCATGTTCAGACAGGCTGATTCTTTGGATATTTTTTTGTTTTACCTTGGCAAGGTAATTCATTAGATATTCGCTTGAGTAAAGAATAAATGAATATAGCATACATTATGTCCTCACTTTAGTTGCAGAAACAAATATTTCCTGTACCTGCCAATGTAATCTTCAGAGTTTTCGTTATATAAAACACCTCAAGAAAAATGCACCTTGGTAAGATTTACACTTTATTACTCTAATGATTCTACAAACACTGCCACAATGTGATGAAAGGCAAAGCAGTCCTGATCTGATTGAGAGCTAATAAAAATCAGTACTGAAAACTGAAAATAGCACCCTTATCATCTTTCTTTCATTTAGACCTGATTACTAGGGGATTATAATGCAATCACAGCTATGTGTGAGAGGTAGCTATGGGAACCAGTTTTAACTGTTTATCTAGCCAAAGATCTTAATTTAAGTTTGAACACTCTGATTCATTTATATGTAAGACACCAAGGAGACAAAATGCAGAAGAAACAGATGCTCACTTGTTCTTTCCATTTAACTTCATATGCTACCAGCCAATTTGTCTTTCAGGGACAAAATTAATTTCTGATGACAATGTGAGCAAGTAATAAACTAGGAGTTCCTGTCCTGGGAAACTTGTTAAGGCCATGTAATGTTCTGGAGTTATTTAGAAAAAAACAATTTGCTCATAGACTTGCAGGGACATCTGTAACAGAGTTTTCTTTGTCCCTGCGCTGTTACTCATTTCTGGGGGCTTTATGACACCTTTTCCAGAGGCTGATTTGAAAAAGTTCAAAAGGAAATATATTGCCCATTATTTCTTTCCTGTGGGGTATTTTCTTTTTCTTAGTCTGTTCCCTTTTTGTCCCCTTCATATTCACAAATCATGCAAACCTCAACCCACTTGCTTTGCTACTTTCACACAGCCAGAGAAACCAACCACCAGCCAGGAGACCTAAAAAATTAATCAAAAATTATCTGAGGAAAAGAGTTTGTTGAAAATTTTGAGGTAAGTACACACCTGAAAACATCTGACAGAGCACTATGAAAAAGTCTGTGGCACATTTAGGTGGAAGGAGTTTTGTCCATTAATGTTGTAAACTCTGCTATGTTACTGTCATGAGACGGGGAAAAAATGTCAAAATGAGGCAGGGAGAGAGCAAAAGAGAGAGAGATATCTCTCCCTAAGAGCTTGCATTTTCAATATGGGCTGTGTGTACATGCTCCTGCATCACTTAACCAAAATATTCTCCATCTCTCAGTATCTTTGCTGGCGCTATTTCCCCATTTCAGTATTTATTTCGCATGTACAAGTCTTTACTCTGGTAATACTTTTCTATCATTTGGATCATTTATTGGGGTTTTATCCTCACCTGGCAGCCCCTCCACATCTCAGGTTTTTCTTAGGTAAAGTCCTACAGTCTAATGTCTGTCCATTAGCACATTTAAAATCACTTCTTCTGCTGTGCTTAACACTCATTTATAGCTTATGTGCTTCGCATGAAATGTTCCTTTTCCAGCAGTCCTTTTGAAGAAAGTTTAAAGTAAGTTGCAAAATGTTTCTTTTTCATCTAAACAGGGAAATGAATTTTAAGAAAGGAAGAGAAGAGCCTGAAGGTTTAGTTCTTTCAAAATTTAAACAGAATTCAAAACACTGTTGGAACACATCTGTCAGAGAAAGCATGAGAGCACCTGCATTTTAAGAATGAATCTCATCCCTAACTCCCTCTTTGATAATAGCTTGCACGAACGGCACCTTTAAACCACATCAATCCCAGATGCTTTCCATCCATCCAGTTATTATTTCCCTTGGCACTGAAGGGCAGCTGCCTCTAGACTGAAGCTTCTCAGTGATGTGCAGCCTACTGTACAGCACCATGGCTCACAAGAAGAAGCGATTAAAACAATTCAGCTGAAATTATAAAACAAGGGGAATTTTAAACATGAACTTCAAACCCCAGCTTGGCCTGGATAATGCACAGAGCAGTATTAACTCTTGATTTAAAGGCCAGATGGTTTCAAACACAAATAATAAGAATGAACTTTGGATAGGAAAAAAACCTAAGAATTCAACGAAAATTATAAACTACCATGGTTCTGTTTGTATTTACATAGCAGGATCTCATCAGCCCCCTGCTTGAGCACACAGGTCATGGCCTGGCTCTGTACCTGGAGTGAACAGTGCACCACAGCTCAGCTGTTTCCCACTGCTCTGCTTTAGCTTCAGTTAGTTTTCAGTGATCAAGACAGAGCTTCTAGACACAGCCACACATGTGTGGTGGCTTGGCCATTAGCACCAATAAGGGTGTCACTGGTAACCCACTGCAAACTTCTGATCAGTGGGGCCCAGAGAAAATTTAATTTCATTGCTTGAACAGCTATTTCTTTTCATACCATCTTTGCCACAAAGCTTTGAAGGTTTTTGTGCAAAAGCAGGATACATACTGAGGCCACACAGATGAAAACAGAGCATTGACTCATGTTTCAAGAACACAGAGTAAGGAAAGTTCACACACTTTAGAAAAAAAACCACAACACTTTGCAAATTAAATTACTGCTTGGGAGAGATGAGATCAGTCAGTGCTCTGGCATCCTCTTTCACAGGGATCTGCAGAAGGGACATGAGAGCAGAGCAGTGTTCCTTTAGGGGGATGCTGATGAAATTTCCCACCAAGACACTCCACAGGTTTGGGACATCTTGATTACCAAGACAATTTTAATAAAAAAGAATGTAAGGATATAAAAGAGATACACTGTTGGGAAGGTTTGGGTGGGGGAAGTTTGACTGGTTATTTGCGGAGCTCTGTGACAATTCTGAAAATTCATGCTGTCCTACTGGGAATCACAAGAGTCACACTGGGGAAAAAAAACAAATGGTTTTCTGGGCTGCAGGTACAGGAGAGAGGTGGCTGAGGTAGGCCTATAGTTTACATAATATTAATCCTCCAAAAACCAAAATGTTACTTAGCATACAATTAAGGTAGAAAGTATCCTTAGATTGAAAAAATCCTAAGCCAATGATGTAGATTAATCATAAAGTACAATTACTGGAAAAATTGAGCATTTCAGTCCACTTCACCAGTGACACAGAGTCCCTGGCAAACTGACTCAGTAAGATCAGTTTAAGGTGGGGAAGTGCATAAAGGAGAGGGGTGAAGTGTTGGGCTGGGGCAATTTTGGGAAACCTGTTCTACAGAATCACATCTGCCACTTTATTTCCTGTGAAAGTCTGAGACCTGACCACACCACAGTGCAAAATTTCTTAGATATATCTTTTAAAACCTTGCAGACCAGGAAGACATTAGTAGAACAATGAAAAACTTGGCATCTAAACAACTCTATGAAGTATTTCCAAAACCAAACAGATATTTTCCACTCTACCACAAAACTCAATATAATGTAACGTATTACACATTTTAATGCAGAAAGTCTCACATAACCTGTCTCCATTTCAATGAAGTTGTAAATTTGGGGGCTATATATATGACATGCAATTTTGATTATGTAAAGAAGTGGAGTAGCACAGCTGGGCTGGAGTCACATGGATTAGGGAAAAGAGAGATTCCATAGGCCTCTCTAAAAAGCTCTCATCACAAAGTGAACCTATAACATTGCCTTTATGGTACTGAGCCCACAAGCACAGAAGATGACAAGCTTGTTTAGGGTGGGAGAGGTTGAAGCAGGATGCCTGTGCCTTGGCCTAGTTTAGTGTTTTACAGATTGTAACCACTATATTCCTGCAAAAACAGAAGCAACATGAGCTCCCTCAGCAGTACACTAGTGTCTAAATTGACAACAGAAAAAGGAAATGTTTCTTTTAGCTCTAAAAACTAGTGCAAAAAGCATATGTGATCTACATGCGAGCTGTGTTACTAATACCTCAGTCTTCAGTGAAATGATCCCAGACTGGTTCACCTCTGATCTTAGAGGGCATCAGTTTTCAGAAGACCAACAAGTCAGCAGATGCTCATCCTTTCTGCAATGCCATGGTAGAAACTAGGTCTTTGTTTCATGCTGCATAAAGGCTGTGAAATCCAAGAAGCTCAGAAATCTCAAGGACTACAAAATAAACCCACTCCTGTGCAGTTCTAATACAGGAAATTCCAGTGTGAGGGAATGCAGCCTCTCTCCAACATACCACAACCAGCAGAAGAATGTGGCTTCCCAGGAACAAAACTTTTAACTGGTTCCTAGTGGGCTTATGCATAAGTTGACTTCATGTTAAAGTAACAAGTCCATTGGTCCATTCAGCCATGGATGTATTTCAGCTGGCCTTGCTGTGAGAGCAGCAGAGCCATGGTGGACAGCCTGCTACATGTCCCATGTGGGCCTGCCAGACCAGGCACATGGGATCCATGGAAAGGGTGACATGTTTTTCCTGATGAGCTCAGGGGAGGCAGGCAGTACTGTGAAAGTCTCTCTCTTTGTGTGAAATTAGAACTACCCTGAGGCTACCAACATCTCTCCCTCCTTGTGAAGTCAGTAAAAACCATCAACACCAAACATATTAATTTAACTAAGTAAAAAATATAAATTGAAGCATATCCTGTATCATGAGAAATGGTCTTCAGTGTCTCCTGCATCTGGCAAGACTAGCAGTTAGCACACATGATACTGTCTGTACCTGTGTAATAGTAACCTGACTACTGAGATCTACGACCCGAACCATGGAGACCATACATGGCCTTCAGAGATAACTATTCTGGAAATGTTGGGGGAAAAAAAGAGAAAAGATGAGAATTGGACTCTGAACCTGGCATAGTTCCAATAATGGCAGCTTAGAGCCTGCCACTCTCATCTTTCCTCTGATAAATAGGTGGCAAGGGAATGCAAAAGATGCAAACTTGTGTCTGAGAGTCCCTCTGAAGTGGTCCAAGCACAGTGGCACCATGCCCAGGGGCACTGCAGGTTTGGGGGCAGAGCATGCATTGGGGTGCAGGTCACAGTGTCTGCTTTCTCTTTCCCTTCAAGTTCTACCTGCCTCTGTGGCACAGGGCAGGGACAGCATGGATGCACCTGGTGCTTTGAATTTGTTACTTAAAACGGTTCCTTACAGTGATGTGCCAACTCAGCTGTAGTAAATCTAGTCTTTTAGGTTTAATCATATTATAAATGTTAGCCAGCTATCACAAACACAAAATCCTCTCCTTTTTTACACAAGGGCTCTGTCCATCATCCAACTGAAAGCTAACAACCTGAGAGCAACTGTTACCAACACAGGAAAGCTTAGTTGTTCCAGCTAGATGAAAGGCACCAAACCTGAGACAAATATTTTGTCAACCCTCATGGGGAATCTTGTAAAGCCATCTCCCATCCTGTAACTGCTATGTGGTTAAATAGCAGCTTCAGTTCTCTGATGTTGCAATCCAGCACCTTTCACAGGCATTAAATTCCCTCTAAATTAATTCTAAGGAAAAAAAAAATGCTTTCTGCTCAGAGTTATTTCTATTGCCCAGTTATTTTATATGAATCTGATAACTAGCTTCCTGCTACAGAGATTACATCTTGAATACTTAATGCCAATTTGGAAATTTTTTAGACAAAACAAAAATACATCTAAAACATAACACACACAGTTTAGCTAAGTGTAGAACATTAATGCAAGGCATGATTGGAAAAACAGCAAATAAATTGGAGGAGGGGAGCAGATTCAGTGGATATCTCTCAGGGTTAGTACATGCTGTAACTGGTCATTCAGACATTTCTGGTTCTAAAAGTACATTTTTTTTAGCATAAAAATCTCAGAGTTCAACAATTTAAAAAAAAAAGTTAGAAAGAAGGATAGAGTGCAGCCAAAGGATAGCCTTTAACAACCATTTCAAAATGAAATCTAAATATGCTTACATAATAGATAAATGTTGGCTTCCAGGGAAGCTTTACAACACTTTCATTCCATCCTGGACTGGGATATATAGAATTGTTTTGAATTTCCCTAAGTGTCCAGAGTTCCCTGCTAAGCACACAAGCTGATATTTTGATTCATATAATAGAAGTTACTTTTTCCCCTGGAGTAACTCACTGGGCTCTCTTCAGCAACTTTCTGGTTTACCTTTTGAGCCGCAGTACAATTTTATTAATAGGACTATACAATAATTACTCTTCTTATATTCTCATTAGCTATTGATAACTCACTGCCCTATATTTTGCTCCATGGATTCCAGGATCTACATTTAAAAAAATAAATCAGAAGTTTCTTCCCCCCATTACTTAAAACTCAGCAAATATAGGGGTTTGCATATAGGTCACAAGGTTCACTTTCATGCCCCTCCTCCATAGCAAGTTCTTCAGAAGTTTTTCTTATCCCTCATAGCCAAACCAGCAGTGGCCAGTCCATGGTCTATGCATGCACACATGCAGAATACCTGCACGGAATAGACAAATTAAGGCTCAACTATCCCTAACCTAAGGTGAGACCTAGCGAGTTGTCTGAATGGTGCAATGACCTAAGGAAGGAGCGGGCAATTATATTGCCAGGAACAGATGGGGAAAATGCAACCCTGAATTTGAAATTATCAGACCTAGATGAGGTTTGCAGACTCATGAGAAGGGTAGGCAAGTACCTGATCCCAAGACACACTAGGCATCCTTCCATCTGCAGTTTGTCCTTGTTCATATACAAGTGAGTAAAAAAATCCTGTAAATGGCTAAATAACTTAATGGTTGTTAACAAGAAAAAATATATCAAGAAATGTGTCTTGACACTGTACCTTCAGTCTGGTACAGGCAGCCCATTCCTCACTGCTGGCCCCACTGATGGCTCCAGCCCTCATGCAGCAGCTGGCAGTGCTGTCCCTGGAGATCTGGAAACGAAGTGGCACCGGTTCTTCCCCAGGCAGGCCTGCTCAGCCGCTGCTTCCATGGGCAGCACCAGCAGCTTAACACACAAATACCTCTTGAGGAAAGTACAGATGCAGAGTCCTCAGGCTGGTGGGTGCAGCCTGCAGTGACCACGGGCACTGGTAATGACAACCTTTTTATGCATACAGACTTACAGTATTAATTTGCAAGCAACAGACAGAAGCAGAGCTGTTGGCCAACAAGTAATATTTTGTAGAGCTGATGCCATGTCATACATTAAAAATCTTACATCAGCAAAACATATGGTTTAATGCTAAGCCCAAGGGTGTCCCAATGAAGCCAGTTGCACCTCTCATGGCCTTCAAGAGAGCTATCCAAAGAGTTGCACACATGGGGGTTTAATTATTTTACTATAACTTTTCCTTCATGTTAGCCTTCTTTTGCAGGCTGTGTGTTTAAAGTTGAAGGAAATTACATGAAAAAGCAAAAGAAAGTTAAAGTAGGATTCATAGCAAAGAAAGTAGGTACTTTGACTTTAAAGGTGCTTAAAATTAGGGAGGAACTTGAAGGCCAAAGAAAATGTCCCATGGTGCTAAACAATTTTTATAACTTGTCATTGAGTATGATGCTTTTAAGCAAGTCCATCACTGAAGGTTGTCCTCTGTCACTGAACCCAAAACCCTGTACGATGTTTTTATCTAGTCTAGGTTTCCATGGCTAGTGTATTTCAACACAGGAGGGAGATCTTATCAAAACAGGAGAGATTAGAAGCAGCAAGCAAACATGCTCAGCAAACGGATATGAATCTGGAGAGACACCCTCTCCTGACAAAAGCACATCCTACAGATATGGATTAAAATGGGTTAAAATGTCTATTTTAAAGAGTTGAAAAACCATTTCGCTTCTGCAGACTGAGAGGTGATTCCACACTGCAACTGCTCGTTGGGCAGAGGCATATGCCAACCCTTTAGTATGGCTGCCCAAGCAGTAGCCGAGGAAGAGTAGCTTTCACAACTTGGCAGCTTGATGTGGAGATAATCATGTGGATATGGGCCCTGACCTCTGCTAGAACAGATAATAGAACAAAAAAAAGAGGAAGATGGCAAGGAGATACTTGATTTCTTTGGGTAATTGTGACTTGCAGTTTGTTATCACACTTAAGTTGAACTTCAACGGATTTTGGGTTTTTTGTGAATTTTTAGGGAAAATTGATAACATCAGCAGCCACCTATCTCCTATTGCCACTCTCTTGGTTCTCAACACAACTAATAATTCAGACCTGATGGGCTCCTTTTGATCACTTTGGGACAAGGTGTGGGGTAACAGAAAATGATTGCAAAAGAAGGCAACTGAGAAGAGGCTATCCTGGCCATAGCACTGACCTTTTGTACAGCTGAGAACCCACACCACGGATATTGTGTTGGCTTCTGTATTCCCTCCGCTGCCAAAGACAGTGACTACTTTCACAGATGGCTTGTTCCCTGGGTGCAGAAACCTGCTCACATCAGCCCTTGCATTCACTCCAGCACCAGGGAGAGGTTCCTCCACCTTTGAAAGACCGAAGTGGATACCTCATTAGGCCTTGACTATCCTCAAGCAATCGCTTAAGATTTCTGCCCTATTACTGATCTGCCTTTTTTAGCAGGGGTCGTGGAATGGGCAGTGGCTGTCTTGTCTTCGTTATAATGCATGATTTGAAACTTTTCAATTAAGCTTCAGATCAGGCCACAGTACTGAGACCACTTTAACGAGGGTGAGTAATGACCTTGTGCTGCGCGTGATTTCTGGCACACCATCAGTTTTAATTCTTCTTGATCTTACTGTAACCCTTTGATACTTTGGATCAAGGGTTCTCTTGAAATGCTTTAAGCACATCGTAGGACTTTCAGGGACTGTTCTGACATGGTTTCTATCCTACTTGTCTCAACGTAGCCAGACTGTCACCTGTAAGTTTTCCATATAAATTCAAATTGTCGAAGATTAAAAGGGAGCTGAAAATCTGGCCTGTGTGCGGAACGGGGGAAATCTGGTGTGGGTCCCTAGAGTGAGTGAATCTAAGGAGGATTCTGCTATGAAAGCAAGGTAACCCCTTTGATGTGCCATGCCCAAATACAGAAATGCTATGATTAGAACAGAAAGCTACATTATGCTGGAGTAGTGAATTTAATAAGAACTACTGAGAGAGAGACTTTCAGAAATTTAGACTTCCCAGTTAATACCTGTCTTTACATTACCTATAGGTCAAACTAAAAATCTGTGGTTTTAAACACAGAAAAGACCCTCATCCAGTTAAGCCAGTGATAGAAATCACATTGACATCAGTAAGATAAATGTCTTGCCTTTGAATTAAGGACTATTTGGACCCAGATCCAAATCCAAGCCTTGTAGCTGGAATCAATTTCTAAACAGTCTGTGCATAGACAAAGCAGATCAACTTTGGTATTTTCTAGGTGCTTTCCCAAGTCTGGAAGTCTCATGAACCTGGATTTCCTTCTCTTGTGAGAAGGAACAGCATCTAAATACAAAATTAAACTCAGAAAGATTTTCTAGAAGGCTCTTGATTTCTCCTAGGTTTGTAGGCTCCCCACAGCTGACACAGGACTTCCATGAGCACAAGGCAATGAAACAAATACAGGTTTGGTCATAAAATCCCATAAAATACTTCTCACACAAAGTCATATAAAAGTCATATATAGCTTTTAGATATGAATGTTTCACAACGTCTGGATGCACAAACCCTCAAAAGAGAGTCATTTTCAACAGGAGCAATCGGTTCCTCTTAACAGCTCGAGACCAAACACCAGATGCCCTGAGGTGCCAGACTCAGCATCCATGAGGGACAGAAGCAGCTACAAGCCTCAGCCCCAAACCTTGGGTAGCACCAAGCAACTTACCTATTGAGGAGACAGTGAGAATGCGACTGCAGCCTATGCCTTGCAGGCAGGTATGTGGGAGCCTGTGCTGCCTGGCCCATAGCCCTGCTCTGTCCTGTCAAGGTACCCAGCACGGGGACAATGCTTGCTGGACTTGCCAGAGGGGTGAAGTTTTAGGTAGCTATTGTCATCTGAAGTCTTCTCTTCAGACATCCCAAAAGCTCCTCTCCTGGCTGACAGGGCACACCAGGGCTGTCACCCCGGAGCAGGCTGATTTAAGCCTGGCTGCTGACAGTCTCACAGGCTGCCTACTAACAGAGCAAAGCAATGAGATGTTCCTCTCCTGCTATAGTTTAGACATTTTCACCTTTAAAAGCAATGGACTGAGCTCCTTAAAAACAAAAATTCCCTGTACTTTTTTTTTAAAAATTCTTGAAGCTCTTCTTACATGCAGCATAGTGGGGGGGGTGATGGTTATCTGCAAGGGTAGCAGAGAAACCCATGTGTTTTATTGCAGTTGGATGGTACTAACAGGGAAGTGAAAAAGCTTTCAAACTTGCTATCAGTCACTTGATATATGCAGGAGTTGGTTTTTATTGATATGCCTCTAGTCACCAACTGAAATGGTTTGTCTTTCGTTACACCCTTTATAGGAGGCCTTTTTCACTGCACTTGCCTGGTGGCTTCTGCAGAGCTGGTAGCATTGAGCAAAACTCATTTCCCAAACCAAGCCTATTGGATAGAATATACATCTTTTTTTCCTGGGATGTAGCAAGCAGAAAACACTCTCATCTGACACTTTCTTGGCTGCAAGGAGAACAGATCAACAGTACCATAAGTATCCTACAAGAGCAGGCATTGAAAAGAGGTGAGGGAATCCAATGGATTTGACTCTAGACAAAATTATCATCGCTGTGTCAGGATTGACTTCTTTATTAGTCTAACAGGGTCACACCTATTAGCATGAAAAAAGGCATTGGTCATTTAACACAAACCTCTTTACTGTGCACTGGAAACACAAATTCCAGCTCCTGTGACTCTTAACAAAACCGCAGAGAGCAAATCACAGCAGTGTGCTCTATCCCCATCTCAGGTCCTCTAGGCAGCAATTACAGAAAACGTTTCTGTTATCGCCACATTTCAAAGTCAGAGTACGGTGATGCTGATGTGTGGCTCTAAACCCAGTGGAGCTTGATCTATTAAATGCATAAAGGGGTCTGTGTGTCAAAGGAGTCTGGTCTAATCAGGGGACAGAAACCACAAACTTACAAATTCAAAACTGAGATTTCTTCGGCAATTTGACCAACACTTCAGAGCACATCCATACATTTTAAATTTCGCACTCTAATAGGAATACATAGCAGTGCTCCTTTCAGAGGTGTTGCATTGATTAATAAGCTTGTCACTAAGGATGGAAATTGCTACATAAGTGTTAAGCACTGTTAACTAATGAAAGACAATTCCATACATTCTGGTGGAATCTAGAGAACTTCAGCAAAAATTATTAGTTTCATTTGCATTTGTACTCTGTCTGACAACGGTGATCAAGCTGGTGAAAGTTATTTCAAATGTTTATGCTCCATGACTGCAGAAAAATTACAGGGAAAATTCTGGCTCATAAGGCAGAATCGTGCCTGCTGAAAAATCTTTAATTTCTGAAATATATGAAGAGCACAAACAACTATTTCTCTCATCAAATATGCGCACACCTCAGTGATATTCAGCTTAGTAACTGTGTAAAGAAGGAGCGGTATTGATGAATTTAAAGTACAGAACAACATTCAGCAGGGAAACTGCTAATGCTTTCCATTTCAGTCAAATGTCCTCTTTAAGGGTTCAGGCTTCCTGGCAAACCAGAAAACATCTGGTTTAGGAACTTCTAGCTCTGTTTTTCTGTGATTCACCTTCAATGCCATATCACCAATGTGAACTACTATGGACCACCTGAGACATTACTGGCACATGGCTATGGGCACTGCTTTTGGATTCTCAGGAGTCAAACTATGTTTTTCCTCAAATAAACCAATTGGATGAATCTCTGTACCTCTAGATTGTATCATTCTTCCTGTGAATACTTCCTGTGACAGAGTTTGGGATTAGAAACTACATCTTTAAACTTCCATTTCTATGCCTTTGTCATAAACCCATGGTTTCTCTTGATCGGATTTGTAAACAAACAAACAAAAGCAGTTGAGCAAGACTGGCGGCTTCTGCCTCCAGGACTTCCAGAGAAGAAGTCTGCTGAGTTTGTGAGCTAGTAGATGGTAGGCTGCAAGAGTCTCAAAAACACAGGATACTTCTCTGACACTGGCCTACTCTGTGATGAAGCAAATAATTTTACCTCCAGATCTTTCCCATTTTTGTTTTTCTGGGTCAATGCTGTCTCTTAACTGATGTTGGTACTGCATCTCCCATGAAAATGGGGTTCAAATGGCTCTATGTGCTGTTAGAGTATGGCTTTCTTTCTGTTTTCTTCGTTCTAACCAACCATTTAGATATGGAGAGAGATTCATCTCTCTTTTCATTCCATTTCTATGGAAAGAAAAAAGAAAAAAAACCACTCAACAGGCATAATTTCCTGACTTATTTGTACATGCCCATTTTGTCAAGAGATGTGCTGCGCATCTACTGTGAATTGCTGAAAATGTAAGGTAGCTATGAAACACGATGTTCTTGTGCTTACCAGCCCTTTGCCTTTAAAAGAAGATCTGTAGCCTAAACAGGCAGCTTTAAGAACTCTCCTGACTCAGTTGTAATCAAGATACCATCTACTCAAATAAGCATTTGTACTCCTAGTGATTTTAGGAGATGAATTACTGATCTTATTACCATAGTGAATACCCTTGAGGCAATGCACAGGCCAACAGAATATTGTTTTCTGCTGGTACAGTACCCATTTTTAGGAGAACTCTAGGAGTATTTCTAGCCATGTGGTAATAATAAAAGATTTGCTTAGACTATATTTGCCAGAAAGTCCTATTTGCAGAAGTGGCTTTTAAATCTTAGACACTGTTCATGGGAAACAGCTTGTCAGCTATGAAAATATTCCTACCAGCTCCTGTATATCAGCCTTACCACTGGGGAAAAGGGATTTTCAGGTGGCATAGCCCACTAGCAAGCCGAGCAACTTTTCAGCTGACATGGTGAGTGGCAGAGTAGCATTACCTGGATAGGCAAAGGTGGTTTTTGCCTGCCAGCAGCACTGCAGCCTGCAGTGCCCTTTGAAGACAGTCCCCTTTCCATGCACAGCTCTGTGTCTGGGCAGGCAGTAGGAGCCAGAGGACAGAGAGTGATGGCGTGTGGGAGGCCTCCAGCTCAAGCACACTCCATTTATTTATCACTGAACCGTCATCTGGTCAACAGGAAAAGTTGATAAAACTGTTACCTTCAGGGCTCTGTTCTCCTTGGGAATAATGAAAAGGTGAAGCTGGTTAAGGTCAGTGCACAGGAGGCCCTATTGAAGGTGGGAGCAGGTTGGCCATGAATTACCGAGCATCATCTGGTATCACAGATAAGCAGAATGGGTAAGAGACTAGGCAGGCTCTACAATAAGGGATGGATTTAATTAACAATTGCACAGAGGGAGCAGACCGTGGCATTCTGGCACAAGGACATCCTACATCTGACAGTTGCTTAAAGAGACAGGGAGCACCCTATTATAAAAAATATATTACTCCTCAATGTATTTTAAAAATTACAAGAGAAACAATAACATATTGTATTACCCCTTGTCTCCAGAGCTGCCTGATTACACCAGCACTGAGCACCACAGGCTCTCTGCAGATATTCTGCACTGGGGCCTATTTAAAAACATCAGTCCAAACTTGGTTGCAAAAGTACAACACTGCTGAAGTTAGGGGGTTGTGCAGATGTAACTAAAGGCAGATGTTGATCCATATTAACTAAACTATTAAACACATCAATCTTACCCAACCATCTGACGCCTTGTCCTACTTCCCAATATTTTGTTTCCCAAAAGTTTATTCAAATTCAGCCAGCTAACAATTTGCAAGCTTCTGGGCAACCCTTTTTTTGTAATTTCTTGCTTTCCACCCCACCTCCCCCCTGCCCTCTCTCCCCCCCCACCCCCCACCCTCCTTTCTCTCTCTCCTCTGAAGTTATTACTTTAATGTTAAATGAATCTTCTAATTATTTTGAAAGTTCAACATGATCATCATTGCACAGTTCTAGCTGTTCCTCTCTTCAGTCAGTAAAAAACAACAACAACAACAACAACAAAACACCCATGGAAAGAAGCTGAAACAAACTAGAGTTCAATTCTTATTTCTTTTCACATAAGTGTTAGTAAAACAATTCATTATTGCACAAACTCCTTAACTCATGGGTCCACATTCAAAAAAATGCAGACAACCGACTTTGATGGTCCCAGCTTCAGTCCCAGTGGGTGTTTAACCATGTCCCACAGATCAGTGCAGCTTCAGCGGATGGACTCTCCTCCCAGGGAGCCAAGCATGGGACACACCATTGCTAAAATGGACATAAATGGAAAATAGAAAAATACATCCCTGAAACACATCTGCACAAGTAAATCACCTTTTTCCTTCGTTCACCTGAATAAAGCACTGCCCAGTCACTGGAAACAATAAATGAGGGGGGGAAATTATTTACTAACCTATCTACAGGAAAAAAGTTTCAGAGATTTCAGAGCTTCCCTGCTAGTAATGCATTTGATTTCCTATGTTACACCAGGTTTGAGACCAATATGACTTACTCTGGACTTTTTCACTGATGACAAGCAAGACCCAACACTGTATCCTTGTCCTTTTCTAAATATACCTGTTTACCAGAGCCCATCCTGTAGAAGTAGATAGCTTTTTCTGAATCATACTTAAAAATCAGTGCTATAAATTATACTCTTAAAAAAAAAAAAAAAAGCCATGGAAAAGGTGTGACTTGAATGCATAAGAATTTTTTGAATGAATAGAGCCCTTAATATTAAGTTTTGCCTAATGAAGTAAGGCATGAATGTAAAAGGATTAGTATTCCCGTAACATTCAATTCACACACACAAAGTGTAATTCATGGAACCTGGCTTTAATTTTTTTACATATAAATAATTAATGCTGCATTTAAAGCATGTTAAAATGTTTCATTTCTTAATCAGCTAATTTGACTGAGAAACAAAGATGCCTTTATTTTCATTTTCCTTGACTAGAGTTACTGTAGTAAAAGGTCCCCTCTAGCTTTTGGCTTTCGACTCTCAAGTTTGCTGCTGCCAATTAGTTTTCTAAAGTCACTGTTTTTCAAAATGTTTCTCACTTTTAAAAAATGTAACTGAATGTCTGCACATCACAGAGTTTCTTGTGTGCAGACACAGGGTGTTAAACATTCTTTGGGTTGACTTGGGTCAGCCTTAAAAAATCTCAGACACTGAAACTTGAGAAGCAGTCGTGTGCTAGTGTTTTCTCCACATCCTGTTAAGTATTAAGTGGTTATTTAAAATAGAGTTGTTATACTCAGCAACTGACTTAAAGTGCTTGATATAGTTTACAAGACGATTAATTAAATGAGAGTATAGCATGTGATGAACATGTATTTCCATAATCATTCACATTGGCCTATAGTTGCCCTTTAATTTTCATACTAATTAAAGTAACACATTGAACTGCAAATTGTAAATGGCTGCATTTCTCAGTAGATGTTAACACTGATGTAAGCTGAATGGCAAATAAAAAACCTCAAGAATTAAGCAGAGTGGTTTTTGACTCTGATCCATTCAAGTTTCCCTACTCATTCCATTACTGGACCATGTCCACATTTTAACAAGACTGCATTTTTCCTGTGTTTTCAGCCCCATATTTTTCTGAGGTACAATGTCTGTATTTTTTTGTATTGTGGTGTCTGGTTAGTTGGTTTCCATCTGATACAATAGCAGTTATTCAGGGTTTGCAGTTACAGATTAGTTTTTTTAAGTGATGGTGGGGCTAAAGTTTGTAATCTGATGGCAGAAAGGAAGATAACCTATTTCACCAGTAGTTTTACTTCTTACTTACATCTCACCCATTATCCTCCTTGGTTCTTGTTCAAATCTTGACACGGCTGACTTGGAACCTGAAATGCAAACTGGAGGGCTGCACTTTCAGGTTGCATCAAGGAAGGGGGAAGTTACTCCCTAGAACATTTACTGGGACTTGGAAAAGAGAAGAAACAGATAGGAACAATTATCCTGTGGCTCACACAGCTGCTGGCACTTCGACTTGACATATGCTCTGATGGGGACCACTGCATCTACCTCAAGCAGTCTCCAGCATGTAATGGAGATATGGTAATTGCTATTGAATGAGAAGTAACCTTGAACTATAGGCATATGAAAGACACCTTTAAAAAAAATCCTTGACAAAAAACCCCTTCTGTCAGGGCCAACAGCTCAAAAATTAACAACTAATCACTCCTTTCAATGTGTCCTCCATCTAATTGCTTCCATGATGAGGTAGGGGGTTTTTTTCCTTTCAGAAATGAGCATTATAAAAGATTTCTTTTTAATTTAAAATGAAAAATTCCTCCACTCCCAGGTGACCTATCCAAGAGAAATAATAATAAGCACTCGATTGCTCAGAGAGCATCAGCTCTCACACGTATTACAAGGCTGAGCGTTCATGCTCTCTTCTACCCCACCCTGCTCCCTTCCCGCAGCGTGTCCTATCTCCAGATCCTAACTTGGCTTGGCCCAAGATGTTACTTGTTAAAATTAACTTTCAGATCAGACTGGAGTCAGTGTACTTGGCAAGGAGGAGAGGAAGCAAGACTGCAAGGGAGGGAGGCAAAGAGGGAAGCTGTAGCCCAAGCAGGGTTTTTGGGATCGGAACAGGCCACAGCAACACTGCAGCAGGACACGGAAGTAAAGCCAAGTTTGCTCCGAGTTTCGTCACAGCCGCCTTGAGCATTATGCTGTCCCCAAGTCCCTTGTTGTGGGCCACAAAGGCTCCCCCTACACCTGCCCTAAGCCCCCTGGGCTGCAGCCAGGCAGGGCTGAGCTGCTGCTCCTGCCTTGGTGGGGGCACCAACGTGACTGTTCCCATGATATGCTTCGTTTCAGCAAAAGTCTTCTGAAGCTCAGCTGTGGCAATGCTGAACAGCCACGCATTGCAAAATGAATGGAGTCACACTGAGGGAAGACTGATAGACTATGGTAATAATGCAAGACCTTTTTTTCCCCTCATAAACCAAATTTCCCATAGATTTCTGGAAGATTAATTTAGATTTAGGGAGGTTTCAACTGAGATACTGGAAAAAAGACTCTAAATGCAAGGTTGGTTTCTACTTGACCTTAACTACTACATCAGCTACCACTGCTCCAGTACATTTATATATAAAACGTTCAGGCACTTCAGCTTAATTACCTAAGGACTCTACAAAAGAAACGTAAATGCCTTTAAAATGTTTTAATTGCAAATTTAGTCTTTCTGAGAGCTACACAACAGCGGTATCACCCATTGAATAATTAAGCATGTATTTAAAGAAAAAAATTAAATAACTCTCAGCTACATGGACACAGTACTGCTTGTCTTAAGTAGATGATGCATGTAAACACGTGCACATACAGAATTAAGAAGTAATTTGAGTTTGCTGAATTTTGTTTTTCCTTTGAGACTAATTGGTGTAAATGTAACATTAGATTTATTTTCAAGTTCATTCTCAAACTCTATTGTAAGAAGGAAGGGATTACAGAGGGGGAAAAAATACTAGAAGAGAAAGCTTGTGAAGCTTTCTGACTCCTGTGGGACAAAAGGACTGCTGTTTCCAAGTGGGGGGTTCAGTTGACTCTTCCACTTGGACACAAATCTCCTCTCCCCCATCTCTCATTCCTCTAACTTTCATTTGCACTCACCTACTAAATACAGCATGGACTTTCTCCTCCTCTGTTGCACATTGCCTCCGATGGGACCCTGCTGGTGACGTGCAGGCGGGTGGCGCCCATTGCTGGCAGGGCAGTTTGCTGGGCTGGCACTGCAGCCCCAGTGGAACCACAGAGCAACACACAATAAAAGCAGGGCTGAGCAGGGCTGCTTCAGCTCAGCAGCATGCTGGCCATCCAGCAAGGGTGCTAACATGAAAGCCAAGGGCCTGGGAAGTCTTTTATCTTTCCAGAATCAAACCCTTTTTTTTTTTTTTTTTTTTTTTTTTTACACAGACTCATGACAGCTGGTTATGATGAGCAAATTAAAACTAATTTAAAAGTTACTCTCGGGCACAATTGTCAGGCTTTCATTCAGGAAACTCTCTAAACAAGCACTTAAGTTTAAGCAGGTGCCTAAATCCCACTGAACACAGTAGGATGTATACACCTGTTTTAGTGCTTTCCTGGGCAGCGACAGCCCTCAGCAAGTGGTACGTTCATCCCAGGAGTCCCAAAGTCCAGGTGTCTTATTCTCATCCAGGTTTAATTGCCAGCGCCCAGGCAGCACTGGGATCACACCACCCCTAACCGGATTTTTATTTTAGCACACATCCTGCTGTATTACAAACCTGCCACAGCCCCACAGGCAGCTCTCCTGCTAATGAGCTGCAGCACAGAAATGTGAGCATGAGAGCCATCTAAGAAGGTTCATAGACACAAACTGCGCCTGTGGATAGCAATGCTGCTCTTTCAAGCCATGAATAGCGTATTGAGGCATTCCTTGCAGTTGCAGCTGGGGCTTTTCTTCCTTTTTTATTCTTCTGAAGATCATCATTGCAATCCTGGTACACTAGGGATAGCACCGGAGCCCCAGCACCAGAAGCCCTCTCCTATCACAGAAGCAGAGTGTGGTGAGGGTACACATTCATGGTAATCTCCTTTTTACAAGATAAAGATGAGCCTGCTCAGTGGCAAAATTAGCATGCTGGGAGCAGCTCTTCTCACCCTAGAGTAGCAAACTGCAGAGCTGGTGGGAGGAGAAGGGAAAGGAAAACAGGAGTCTGGCAATATGACAAGTACTGTGAAGTATTTTTTTGAGCATTAACACTGACCTAGGCAAGACACAAAGTTGAAAAGTAGTAATCATTTTCAATGAAAACCCCACCACATTTCATAAACTTTGAGTCTTTCTTGTTACTTAATTGAAAAACAAACCCAGGGTTTTCATTTCTCTTTCTCTTGCTATGCTGGCAAGAGGAGGATGGGAAAGGAAACAGAGAAAGAAAGGGTCACCACTAAGCTTTCTAAGGTCTTTCCTTTTGATACTGTGACTTGTTTTAGTTATTTTTTCATTACTTGTTTTCACTAAAGTAGAAGGTCTCCAAGAAAGCATTTGCTTTGGTTAAAATCAAAATTAAATCTGACCTATCACTGAGGGAAAAAAACCAACTGACTCTAAAGAAGACAAACTCTGTATCAGCATGCTCACATATTAAAGGGGGCACGTGCGAGTCAAATCGCACTGACAGACCAGCACAGGTCAGATCTTTGAAAAAAAAAAAAATTTAACAATCTTTCAGCCCTCTCTTTATTAGACCTTAATTAAATCAATGGGTCAAAGCAACAGAGGGAAAAAATGGTTCAGCTAGGGGACACTAATCAACCCCCTTCAGTGGACTGAAAAATATCTTAAGCAAGAACTAAGCTTTAAATCAACATCTGCTTCATGTAACACATAAATATAGACATTATTGCTTAAGAAAAAAGCAATTTTTATTTGCAAGACCTTTTCTTGAAAATAAAAAACATTTATAAAAGAAAATATTGCTAATAATCACTAGGTAGATCAGTGAGCATGCTTGAATGAGGACAACCAGGCAAATTGTTTGGGGTTTGGTTGAACAGCATCCTCACACACGCTGTGAATTTTAGAAAGTCCAGTGCTAACTGAGCATCAGCTCCCGAGTCGTTGGTTGGTGCTCTTTCAATCAGACAATGACATGGCTGTGTTGACCATCAGACCTGTGAGTGAACCACTTAACTCGATTAATACCAAGTCTGGACTTGCCCTTTTTTTGTCTCCACAAATTTTGGCTAGAAACCTGAACATTCCCTAAGACCCCACGCATATGCATGACAGAAGGGACGAATCAATGCAATTACATCAATGCAACCTCAGTAGCATTAGGAAAACAAAAAGGCTTCATCTCTGTGACTGAGAGTGGCATTTGAGCCACCATGACCAACATGACTGACAGAGTGAATGTTGGCAATACTCAGCAACAGACTCTTGTCCCCAAACTAGCATGTAAACCCCCTGCAAGAGCTCTACTGCAAACAGACAATGCAGAGAACATACGGAAAGAAAATCGCTAAGATGAGCATCCTGCCTTGAAGACATAAATAGGATATTCAGCACAAAACCACCTTTCCTGATCTTCACAGCATATGTACAGTGTTCTTGAACTGCAGGAGCCAAGCCAAGCGGTGAGAGTGAGCCAGCATGCAGCATGGCTGTAACCCTCTGTCCCAGCACAAGCCAGGGGAAGGAAACATGACTCAAGATCCAGAGGTTTTTCCCCTGCTCCTAGCTGGGGAAGCTGACTTTCCGTGTGCCTGGGTATCACTATCCCTCTGGCTTCTCTGCCGGAGTGCGAGGGGTAGCGATCTCTAAAAGGCGTCTCCAAAGCACAGCCGCTCAGCAGGATCAGCTATATCCATTCACACACACGTGCACGCACAAACGCACGGACAGCTTCAGTAATATGGTCGGCGGCAAAGAGGCGGGAAGGTTCTTTGCACAGATTTCCACGGGACCTTCTTATCGCTTCCACACCGCGAAGCGTTCTAGAGGCAAAGACCCAGAACAATGGAGAACTCAGGCTTCAGTAGGGGGGTGGGGCTAGCAGCAGAAACCAATGGTGTGAGGGCACGGGGGCGGTACAAAGGCGGCACGAGGGAATGGGGACCCATGGGGGAGCTCTGGGGGAGTGGCGAGGGGCAGAGGCCAATGGGGGCAACCTGGAGTGCAGAACTTTCTATGGCATGGAACATATAAGGTAGCAAGGAGGCGGAGCAGCCAACAGCCAACCGGGGAAGCAGAACTGGGGTAGATTACCATAACAGAACGAAGCATGGTCAGAGAGGCTTCTTTTCCCACCGTGTCTGCTAAGTCTCTGGCACCAGGGACTGTCTTGTCGAGAACTCTCTCTGTCCCTCGTACCACAGGCTAACTGGCCACCATACCTGGGCTGTGGGTGGGAGTGAGGAACACCTCCCTCGTTCTCCTCCCTCTGCTAGGTTTTGTGCGGATCAGGTCATCTTGAATACATTTCTTGTGGGGGTCTAGGAAGCTTCTGTTACGGCTCTACAAAACACAAGATAGATTTTGCCATCTTGATCTATGTTGCATTAAGAGATAATCTTATATCCTAAAGATGAAGTAGTAATTTTTAACTAAAGTACAGCAATCAGCAGTGAACAAAGTCTGATTTGCAAAACTTCCCTATTAAATAACATGTAATACTTCAAATTAGCTTAAAATTACAAATCTGCTGGTTCTGATTTTATTGGTCATAGCTGAGTAGGTAACATTACTAAGGGAATCACTTTTTACCTGAAGAGCATTTGGAGCCACATTCCATGTGCCATTTAGCCAAGGAGAGTGGTGATCTCTCCAAACACAGCTGGCTCTGTGCAGTTTTCATGACAGGCTGCATCCAAGAAATACCACCACATTGCTGTATAATATCTTGCTTATTATAAAAATAATTATTCGTCTCTACTGCTTAAAGCACTGCTGCATGAGAAAGTTAATATTTCCAAGGCACTGGGTGGAATACCTTTCCCAGAAAACATGCTCTCAACAGGAAACCCAAACACAGTGCTAGAGAGTTATCTTACCCAGATTTAAATAATTAAATCCAAAATTCTCAAACCACTTGCTGTTTCAAATTTATTTTTTTAATAACATGCTTGTTTCAGCAACACACTGGATTAGGTTTTCATTTATTCAAAATTTAAGGTCTGTCCCACTCTGAGTGTTATTTTAAGTATTTAGGGGAATTTTTGTGCTTGTGAAAACGAAGAGATTGTTGCATTATAAATTCATTTCCTCTCTTATTGCACAGGCCATGCACAGTGCAGCTGTGAAAGCGCTGTAAGAGCCCCAGCAATGTCCTCAAGCTCAACGTAGATGGCCAAGGCTTTGTTTTTGCACAAAGAGGAGCTGGTCCTTTCTTATGTCATCAGCTACAGGTACTTCCTAAACAGCATTACTGACTCTGGGCAGCCGTGCTGAGCAAAGAGAAGGCATCCAGTGACAGTGATGACTATCCACATGCCCTGTGGGCCAGCTGCCAAGAGCCATTTTCGTGCGAGACTTGCAAGAGGGGTTGAGGCCAGTGTCCACAGGCCTGCACCAAGCAGCAAGCAGTGCAAGCAGCTCCTGTAGCAGGTGTTACCTCCTAAGGAAGGGCTTGGCAGCAGTTGCCACCCGCACCAGCAATTTTACAAACAAGCAAGTTTCTTATGTGTTCTTCATCACCTCCAGGCATTCATATTCTTTTTAAGTACAGAAACATTAATTAGGTTTTGACCACAGACCCCAGATTTGACTTACCCTGACAGGGTTTCTATTAGTGTAATCTGTAGGGGAATTCACTGTTTTAACATCTGTGTGCCTAAGGCCTATCTCACATTTACTGCCGCTGCCTGAAAAGCCTCTCTTGTACGGCTGTGTGTTTCTTCATGCTCCCAATTTCACAGAAGTCATTTCAGCACCAAACGGTAATTAGCAAAGGGATGGGCCTCGGCTGACATGAATGCAATTTATTGTTTTCCACAAGGCCCTGAACAGAGCAAACAAAGAACACAGTCTTGCTGTCTGGCATTTTATTAACTTGTATTGTGTGATGTACCTTACTGAAGGGAGATCTTCCACTAAATGCAGCAGCGAGGAATCAGTAACATGCGTGCTTTTGAAGAATATTAATTTCTGTTCAATTAGGCAAGTTTTGCAGGACCTCAGCTTCTAAAATAGGACAGCCACTTTTATAATTATCTTCTGTATTAACTTTATCACCCCCTGACTTTTTACATAAATGCAACCTTTCATCTTTAAAATGCCAACACTTCTTCAATTTTGGCAACCGTACAGCATTGCTAATTATTTGCTCATTATGTGTGGTTAACTGATGAATCATTAATAAATGAATGAATGGCTAATATATTTTTATGGTAATTGGAGATATAACTGATTGCAGACTTCCTTTGCTTCTCAGAACTGCCCTGAATGAGCAGTAGCTGCTTAATTGTTTACAGATGATATTTATGCCACTGACTAGCTCTTCCTATAGCGGTGCTGTCTGAGAGGTGAGCCCTCCCTGGGCCCCACGGTGGCCGTGGTGGGGCTATGCTCTCCCTTCCCCACAGGCGCAGAAGATGGGCAGGTGCAAACATTTCAGACAGGTTTCCCACCAGCTCCCCACAATGGCTGGGGGCAGGACTACTGACACCATCACAGTTGTTGTCGGCATTTCCCAGTAACACCAGAGCCTGAAATGGAAATGACACCTTTCTGCAAGCATTCTCCCGCAGTCTGGGTGTCTGCAGTGAACACCACAATACGAAAGGGAAATCAGGCTCCAGTGACATTTTGTTTTAACTCCATACTGTGCATTACAGTAAATGGCTTACACAACCTCATGCTGCCAGTGCACAGTTAATGAATTCAGGGATAATTGCAGGGTTGATTTCTTCCTTTCTGTTTTTTTTTTTCCTTTTTTTAATAACCTATCTTTCCATAAATCATTCTATAGGGTACACAGTTCCAAAACACATAATTTAAATCTGCTTGACAATTCAAAGCAAAAAGAAAACATAGTAAGATGGCCAAACAAGGCTCCTTTAGCTATGCACACACATCCTGAAGATCGAGTTAAAAATGCAAAGGAGATTACCAATTCTTAATTATAATTATTTAACCAGGTGGGTAGTTTCTCTAATGAACATTTCTATGAAAACAGAATAACTAATGATGGTCTTAAAGAAGTCTTTGTCTTCCCATGTACTAATGATCACATTTATAAATATGCAGGAAGGCCTCCATGTACATTACTAATGATAAGTAATTAAGCACCAGGCGTCAAAAGCTATAGAAAAGGGTCAGGGTAATGCAAGAGAAAATTAAAAATGCAATAAAATAAGTTGTGGAGCAAAATTAAATTCTGGCTTGTGCAGACCTGGCTATAAAGAAATCTTTTCCCTTTCAGTATAAACCACGGCTGCTGTGGGGTATCCAAACAAAATCTTCTAAGCACTTTCATTAGATTTTACTTGCCTCTGTGCTTGTACTCATATTAAAACCAAGTGAACCACCAGCCATTTAAAACAGACGCTATATTCAGTAAAGCTGCAGTTTCTCTCAATGTTTATGAGAAATCACTGTGGCTGAGATTATGGCTATCACCAGCCTCCTCAGAAGCATTTCAAAACTTCTGATGAAAGAAAACAGGGACATGTTAAAATTGAAACCTGGTTTTGTGATTATTTTTTTAATCTGGAGGTCAACTCATGAAGGGCCTGCGATTCGATCCCTGTCAGGGTTGCCACCAAGAAGACTCAGACCCAGGAGGCGCAGAGGGCTGGCCCCAGCCCACACCTTCAGTTCAGCTGCTGAACCCACACCACAGACCATCGCAAAGTATTAAAGGCCGTTTCCAAATTAAATGAACTGGCTTGTCTTTGGTAGTAAAGACATGCTTTTCTCTCTAAATGAAAACTGTTGAATTAGGTAACACTGACACTCTTTCCTGGAGGCTCAGCACAGGGCTGTGGGAGCCCGGAGGTCCCTTGCTCCTGCTGGCTGCCGCAGTGCCCCTCGCTGGCCTCCCACCAGCATCTCACACCACAGACCCACACCATGGCTAATGCCCGCATACCAAAATCCCATTTTCTGTTGCTGCAGTTCAGGGTTCAGCCTGGGTCTGAAGGGAATAATGTACTATTATTATTACATGTCACTGAAAGCAAGATTAAACTTGTTTGTAAAATTATGGTGAGGAAGCATTAATAAGTAGAGAGAGGGAGTGACAGAGTAGGGGGACACAAACTCTGAGTTTGTGGGGGTCTCTCTACTGAGCACCTCACAGAATGGTGTTTCAGTAGCTGATGGAGCCCTGCTGCGCTGCAGGGCCATGGCCTGCCTCAGGGCAGCAAATACACAAGACTTCTTGGCTTGATCTCAAGTTTTACCAACAGGTTAGATTAAAGCGTATGCAGTCTTTGTATTTAGAGATTGTGTACATTGTGGCATTAATTGCAAATAATACTGTGGCATTTTTTTCAGGTGAAAGCAGTGACTGTCCCACATTTCTAGCCTTTCAGGACTTCTTCTTGAGAATGATCTTAACATTTACTTCCAAAATGACCTTCCTTGCCTCAGATTGGGTATTTCAACCACCACCTTTAGCCTGGCTGCGGCCCTGGCTCTCACAGAAGCACCAGGAGAGCAAGCCCCGCCGGGCCAGGCGACACCCGCTGACAAGGCAGCATGGTTTCCACTTTTATGGGCCGTGCAGCCAGCCTGCCTGCTTGAGCTGTTTCATTTTGTCTGCAGCCGAAACTCAAATAACCTGGAGTAAAGCTGTGACAGTGAGACACTGCGGTGCAAGTGAGCGCACTTGGCCCTGAGAGTGGAGCGCATGCTGCTGAATGGCGGCGGGCGGCCAAGCCCCACCTGGGGCTGAGGCCCAAATTCACCCTCCAAGGGTAACTTTTTCTGCAAAATAGCTAAGGGGACATCTCTGAAGGAGACAGTCTCAGGGAGCTCAGGACTGCCACCTTGTCCCTTTGGTTGGTGAGCCCATGCCTGGGGCCGCACTCACTCTCTGGATGCTGTGTGGTCCCAGCTGGCTCCACATGCCTGGGACAGCCCAGAAGGGACAGCCCGGAAGGGACAGCCCGCGCCACTGCAGTGCTGCTGCCATGGTCAGGGTCTGGGGGACAGGGGACGAGTGTCTGTGTTGCTGCTTGCAACCACTAAAATACAAGAGGGGTAGGAAAAGCAGGTATTGGGTTACAGTTATCTTCAATTAAAAAACTGTTTATCTTTGAAAATACGTATCTGTTACTGACAAGCTCTGAAAACCACCACTCCAAGTCTGTCAGTAAAACCAAATGTTAAATGGAAAATATTTGCCAGGATTTAAAATTAGACCTACACATTACTTACAGATGTTTCAATGAAAAACACTTGAAACTCAACCACATAGAGTAATAAACCCCACAATGGTGTATTTTTTTTATACTCCAAGTTAATTTTTATTGTATAAGTAGCCATACGAAGAAGCCATTGCATACTGCTTAAATTAAATGTGGAGGAATGAAATCAGCAGTATCCCTTTACAGCATATGGTCCAGCAAATCAAATTATAAAGCTTTCCACATCTCATTAACTGCAATGAGTACAGTGAGATTTCTAATAAGTCACTTCTTTTTCATGTGAGAGGTGAGCAGTGACTTATTGTAACTATTCTCACAGGATGACCCTTGTGCTGAAATTAAGAACTAATCTAAAATGGGAAAGGTCATTTGGTCAAGTCTGATCATAACATTTCCTCGTTATTGTTTTAGTTGGCATTGAAGCACATGCTTTCCCAGTGCATCAGCTGAAAAATGCCTTTGATAATTTCACTGACAGTGAGTAACCCACACACTGCCATTTAATGAGTTTGGGCTGGATTAGCTGACAATAAAGAATACAGTATAAATGCTTTTATAGAATGAGTTTTTCAGCAGGAAAATTTCATGCAGGCATACTTAACTAATTTATTTGCATTTACCACTGAGATGTCAGCCCAAGTACCACTCTGGTGAAAACTTCTGGTCCCCAGTTAGACAGCAGCCTCACCAATCTCTGCCTCTCCTTGGAAGGAACCTGCTCCATGCCCCCCCGCTCTTGGGCAACCTGTAGCCACAGCTTCGGTTGCAGCAGGCATGCCAAGGAGAGAACCGCATTCAAAGGTTCACTTCCTCCTCTGCACAGAAAATCAAATCAACATACAATTGCTCATCATGTGGCTTTGCTTTATGTGGATTCCTGATTTAGTGGCAGATCTGATTCAGGAACTGAGGCATTCCTGGCTCCCTGTCCCAGGCTCAAATCTCTAACCTGAATCCAATCTCCCTTCCGCCATCAGCCTGAAATTGTTTGCTAGAGGATATGTTGACCATAAAAATACAGTACAGTGCACAATGGGAGAAACATCTCAAGACAGTGGAAAAGAGAAAGCTCAGCCAGGCCAGCTGAAACACTTGGGAGGAAAATCAACAGGCTGTTTTTAGCAATTACAAAGTTGTTGGCTGATCTGATGTAGCTGGGCAGGAAATTCCATAGTTTTTGGAAACCATTGACAAAAATGTTCTGGCAGTTCTATTCTCCATTTTATACTTCAGGAAGAGTTAATACACTGTGCCCAAGAAGTTCAGCATGCAAAGCAAAATGGGAGAAAGCTTTTCAGCTAAATATGGAGATACATTGTCTTCCACAGTAGCAGAAAAATCCTGTGACTTACTTGAAACCTCCTGATGAACCATTGTAATGACTGGGCAGTAGTGAGAATGTGATCATTCCTGCCAGGACGTTTCACTTGGTTATTAACCTCATGGAAAATTCTGGAGGACTGTAAACCAATCCTCAAAGGATGGATTTCTTATTTGCTCTAAAAACACTGCCTTACTTTTTTGCAGCCACTACTGAGAAGTCTGAAACCTAGCTACTGTTTAGATTAATTTAATTTCCCCTTAATGTTCATTAAATACTGAGTTGTTAGTTTAGGGCACCTCAAGACGAGTCGTTAGAGCTAATTTTTGGAAAAAGTAGGAAAAAGTAGAGTGCAAAACCAGCGTGCAGGGGATGCTCACATCATTTCCTTTGGGCTATTTTAAGCATCTAGCAATAAATCAGTTCAGAAGACCTGATATCCTCCAGCCCATGAGTGGGGACCAGCAGGCACCTGCACCCATCCCAAGCCCCAAGATGAGGGGGACAAGGTCTCTGAGCACTTCCATCAGATGGCAGCCAGCCATGGGCTTGCCTTCAGTGGGAGCTAAGCCTGGGATCAGTGGCAGTGAGGAGGAGAACAGGAGAGGAGGAAGCGCACCATGCGGCTGTCTGATCCCGCTGCCGCACAGCCACACTGTGAGGCACCAGTTCCACTGTCAGCCTGTGCTTCCCATGTCCCCTCTGCAACAGCCAAGCCTGCTCTTACCCTGCTTCCCAAAACATTTGGTGGGTTGGATGGTATTTTTTTTTCAATTGCATATGAAAATTCAGAGGGTGGGGAAACCTTAAAAACACAAGTTGGAACGGTGACACTCAGACTGCAGAATGCTTGAAATAACAATTTTTTTTGGCAAACATGGACAACTTTCACATCTCACTAGAATTAACTTTTGACCTCCAGACCTCAGAGAGTCGGAGTTTCAAAAAATGCAGCTTTGCACAATGTGCACTGAATTACTGCAGTTCTCACATGCATACAATTGGGTAATTATTTATGCAAAAGTTTAAATTAAGGCCGGAACAGTCAATGTACTTCAAAATAGTCTGAGTTTAAAAAGTGTGAGTTGTTTTGTTACTGTGAGTTAAGCTGAATGCAACAAAGCATTTACCAAATAAAAGCTCTGCCTGTTCCTTTGTGTAATGATTACATTGTCCAAAGTACAGTCCTTTGGCACCCCCAGTTATACACCACTGCCTTTAGCATCTGCTGAAGATCCACTGCAGAAGGAGGACAGCACATTATGGCACAGTTGCAGGGCCTTCAGTGAAAAAGGATCTCATTTAAGAGGTCATTTGCAACTCTCCAGTGGATTCATCTGATGCTCTTGATAGTGCCTAGTTACTACATTTATCTAACCACATATTGACATTCTGGGTATATGGGAAAAACCTGGGAAAAGCCAAAGTGATGATACACTTAAGCACAGAACCCTGCAGCTGTTCTGGAGGGATTAATTTTCAAAACATGGGGCAAGCCCTTAGTAAACTTGTAATTACTTCTTTGAGAACTTGGACAGGCTGGTCTGCATGAAGGTTCAGGGTGTATGGTGCAGACGCGAGGTCACCCTCCCAGGCTCATTAGAGCCACGACTAAGCAAAGCTATCACTTTTCAAACACCAAATGGGGGCAATTGCTATCAGCATTTTCATGCATGTTTTACTTTAAATAGTTGCTACTTGCTCATCCTTCCCATAGCTGAAAATTACCTACATACCTAAATGCATACACTTGTTATGTGCCTGCATACATTTATTTAAAATAGCTTATGCATATATAACACAGAGACACAAAAGTTCTCTGATGCTTGCTCCTGGAGGGGTAATAACACAGAAATATTTAAGATGATTCAACAGTGGACGGCTCAGCAGATGTATCCAGCATGGTGCAAGACATTAACATCTGCTGACTCATCATCGCAGTTAATTCGTGGCTGGCTCATGTTCCCGTCATCTCAGCAGCAATTTAGTACTTGGTGAATTTTCTCTCATCAGGAGTAAATGTTATCACAGACTTGTGATTATGTGCTATTTGAAACTGGTAGAGCTAAAGCCATGTGTGATAATAAAAGGTAATTGTTTACCTTTGAAATTGATATATGTGGCCTTCGTGGCACTCTGCAGGAAACTGGGGCAGTCCATGACCGCTTGGGCAGTGAGGCTGCGGCTGACACCCCTCTCCAGGGCGTGAAAATGAGGTGGGTGCACATGCAGAAGTTGAAACAAGCTAGTGGCACTTTTATAGACTTCCCCTACTGAGTGAAGCTGAACACACTAAAGAATTCAGTCAGGGAAAGGTTCCCCTTTTATTCAATGTAATGACATTGCTGGCTAGAGTCAAGTAATTGAATGTTCTTCCAGTGGAAGGATGAGCGATGCAATACCAGCTATGCACCCATAAGCACACCTGAGCATAGGCACAAGTGTCAGACACAATGGAAAGTGGGGGAGTGTGTCAGCATGGGGGTGCCCAGTGGCTTGAGGCCAGCCCTTGAGGCACAGCCACCTGCGTGGGGCCCAGCCACACTCCCTGCGAGCAATGCCTCAACACCAGAGGCCACCGTGTCCTGGGACACGGCACAGCCAGCATCACTTCCACGTCTGGAACTGATGCATGTCAGCTGAGGGATACCCTGCAGAAGATAGCATTTTGGGTGCTTTGGGGGCAATTTTTCCTTCAGCAGGCAGAAGCTGGGGTACAATTCCATGCCATCCTTAGGAAGTAGATCCATCAGTGCCCAAACCTGGCTCCACAGTTACTGGCCTGGCTGCAGACAGACAAAAACTGTATTTACCACGAATTCCCTAATCTAAGAAACAGAGAAAGGTGTAAATCAGAAGTAACAGTTGAAGGGATTTAGTGTTTGTAACATATGCTATTAACATGCTGTTAGCTTTCACAACTCATTTTTAGTGGATTATAACTTCTCCTAACAGAAATGGCCAGGGAGATGAAGAGGTCTCAACATTTTTGCCTGCTTTTCCTTTTTCCATCTTATCCTCCCAAACAATCCACATTGGAATTCATAAATAAAGACATATGCACATTTGGAGCATGTTCAGATCAATTATCCCACATCATATTTTTTGGAGCTGGGAAGAAGGTATATTGCCTAAATGGTAATGCCTATGGATCTTTAATATTAATGTGATGCTCAAGAGATAATTACTTCTCATGAACCGGAATGAGTCTGGCCAAAAAGGTTGAACACATCCAAAATTCAGCTGATTGAGTGCAGCTAATTCTGGCTGAGGTTTTTTTTTCCCCCTTCTGGACACATTGCCAGATGTAATAGAAGTAAACCCCATTGAAACTGGCTGAGGATACGTATCATATTCTGATTGGTAACAGATTTGCAGATTATTGGACAGGGGAGGAAAATTTACTAAAAAAAAAAAAGTCAGTTAAAATACCATCATGGTTCAAGCATAGCCCCTTGAAAAAGTAGAGTCTTTCCCAAGAGGAATCCTCACATGGAAGCATACCTTTTGCCGTGGCACAGGATCCCAGAAGGAAGAGAAAAGAAACCATTTACTGCAACCCTGCCCATGGCTGAATGCAAGAAAACTCAGGTGCCAATAGGACTTGTGGAAAAAGAAGAAAAGATTCGGTTTGGATTGAACTAAAACCTAGGACTGTCAGACCTGTGGCAGGATGCTTAGTGGGTAACTTACAGGGAATGGCAAGGTTCAAAGCCTGAGGAAATAAAAGCTGCCTCCATCACTTTACAGAGGAAAAGCATCTCTGTCTCTTGTATGGGAAGGGTATGAGAGCCCTCGCATACCTGCCCTGCAAGGAAACACTGAGCCTAGCTGACACAAGCACAGCAAGCTAATTCCTGCAGCCTGGAGAACTGCTCCTCTCCATGGGACTGCCTTCCAGAAAGCTGCCCAAAACAGGGCTGGTGAGTAAGGAAAGCAGCTCCCGGGCGGCCCAGCTCTGCCCTGGCTCCTCCGTCCTGCTGTGGATGAGTCATGTACAGAGCCGGAAAGGAAATAAATGCAAACACATGGTGGTCAAAATGGCTTTCACAGAAAAGAAAACATTGGGCTGGAGCTGCTCTGGGTGTGCAGCGTGGAACTGGCCCTTGTGGGATGGGCACCTCTCGGTGTGCAGCTTTGTGCAGCCGTCTGCCATGGCACAGGCAGCTACCAACATTTCCTGGCTTGCTAAAGCTGTTTGCCAAGGTCAGGTTAAATATATAATTTCTTCATAATTGGGTTTTAAATGTTTAATTTACATGGTTCTGTTTGACATAAAAAAGGCTGAAAGAGGGGAAAAAGAGGCGGCAGAGCAAAGGAAAAAGCCAGCAACCCTGGATACAGCAGGAGTGGAGGGACGTAAGGGGAAAAATCTGTCTGGAAAGAATCTGTCTACTTCTAATATTAAATGCAAATATACACTTAAACATACAGGTTACACACTCAAATATGGAAATACAATATATTTATTCCATGCCACTTTTATTTCACTTCCTCATACAAGGACTTTTTAATGGTTTTTAATTGCACTATCATGTCTTTACGTCTCCATAGCACCTCCTTGCAAAGGCAGGTGACAGATGAACTGTGGTGTAGCAGATCCCTCCTGCAGGAATCCCCTTTTCTTTGCTTTGGAATAAGGATTTTAGCTGGGCTTTTTTTAAGGCTGGTACTTCTCCTCCAGAAGTACCCCTGCAGCTGCTCTTGCTGAGCTTTCTGCTCTGACAGGAGTGTAAAAGCACCTATAGAACACCCCCATAATCTTTATTTTGGTGGTCTGACAGCATTTTCCCAATAAATTAAAGGCAAAAGACAACTATATTTTTAAGAAAGTTCTCAAAATTTGATAATGGCAAAAAAAACCCCCAAAAAACTCTCCTGGCAAACTTTGTCTACTCCTCCACCCAGAATGATGTGACTTTTTACAAACCATGTGCCAGTCCTGCAGCTTCCTAAAAAGTTTATCTCTAAGCACAGTCAACATAGTGCTTTTTACCAGTCTCCTTTACCAACACAGTCTGGACCTTGCTGGACCTTACTCCTTTTACTATCTGGGAAGACCTTTCCATAAACAAAGAAGATGCCCTGTTTTAATAACACAATGTATCTCCAAAGTCAAAGAAAACACTCGTGATTAAAGATGCTCATAGAGAAGGGCCATGACTTTTTAAATGCCTGAGTGACAAAATAATTCAACCCGTTAATATTACTACTTCAAAATTGAGAGGATTTCAGTGGTTCTTGCCATAAATACCTTACATGTATATCATCAATCTCAGGTTCTTATTTTCTGATGAATACCCACATACATGTCAGGTGTAAAGGTGTAAGAGAACAGCCAGCCACGGCATGTTTTGTTAGCATGAGGCGAAATGCTCCACTCAGCTTTTGCATAACTATCCAGCCATGATTTTAAGTATTCAATTCTACTTGTATGACTTCTTAAAATTCCTTGCAATATAATTATACTGATGGGAATGCAGAAAGATAATTGCTTTTAGAGAAAAGTTTCTCTTTTGTTTCACATTCATCTGGCTTCCATAAACAGAACAGGAGACCTTGAACAGCAGCAATATGCATCCATATGTCTCTAGCTATTTATTTACAAAGCTAGACCTTGACAAATCTAATTTGTTCAATAAAATTAGAAAGTATGCACAATAATTCATTCAGACAAAAAGGCTTGAAAAGGAACATCACTGGGAGCATGTCTCATCACTGGAAGTGATCAGCTGATTCCTGAAGAATTGGCAGGTGCTCTCCTTTTGGAAAGCAGCAGTGAGGTAGTACTTAGGAGAGGAAAAAAGTGAGCTAGGAATCGGCGTAGTTCTTTATTCAGACAATAATTATACAAATTAGATCCATGAAAGCCAGAGAATGACTGTGCCTTGAACCCTGTCTGTGTGCATAGAACAATGGAGAAATTAATAATTAAATCTATTACATATGCTCATAACTCAGCACAAAAGATACTTCACTAGCTCAAACAATTCTGCATTTTCATTTGAATAAAGCTTTCACTCATTTTTTTCTCATTATATATGTATTATATTTTAAATTTAACAGCTTATTTTGTTGCCTTTATGCCTTGAATTAATAAGGCTACACTTTAATGCACTAATGTTGAATAGCATTAGCATGCCTTACAGTCATTACTTGGTGGAGGCAAAAAAATCCCAAGTTTCCCAGTGGTGAAATCAATTTGCCCATAACTTCCTGTCTCTCATAACCTCTGCTAGCATAGCTTGAAACTTTGTACTGCTTTTCGTACCAAAAGACTTGTTTATATGTTCTGGCTGCGGTTGGGGCAGGATCTGAAGGTAACACTATTCCATTAAGTTTGCACAAACAGTTCAGAAACAGACTGAAATCTTTTCAGCCAGTTAAAGCAATTAGCAGCCAGATACACCGACCTAATGCTATTTCCTTTGTAAGAAATAATTTAGCCTCAGAAACACAGATGTCAGTGAGTTCTGACCCAGAATCATTTTCCTTTGGCCGGGTGGGGGCTGGTGGGGGCACGGAGCAGGGCGGGGGCTGGAGGACCAGCCGACGTTGCCCCTTCCCAGCTGGAAAGAAGGCCTGGCTGCAGCATCTGAATGCCGAGGGTGGAGGGAAGAGGATATGGGGGAGAGAAACCACTGAGAGACTTCAGATGTAAAAATTACTGAGAGTTCCTCCAAAGTCCTCTTCCTAGATGGAGGCTGACTGCGGGCCCTCACAGCCTGCAGCCCACGCAGGCCCTCCGACGGCTGCCAAGTCAAATAACACTAATTGCATTACAGATTGCAAGCAGAATTCGCTGTTCTTTTCAACTAAACCCAAGACTTTCCATTTCCATTTTGTTTGGGGAATTTAAGTGGTGTGCATATTCCTACCGCCAGCCAGGATATGGGGTTAGGAAAGGGGTGGCAGTCGCTCATTCAGAGACCAAAAGCAGATCTGTAAACTTGAGAAACCAGAGAGAGTAGCTGAAGGAGCAGGCTAGAGACTGACAGCTGTGGGAACAGAAGCCTTGGAGGAGGCTGGCTGCCCCTCACACACCCTGGGCAGTGCAGCCCGACGGGGGTGGCTGGACCCTGGCCCAGTGTGGAGAGTGCAGATGCTGCCATGCCTCACCAGAGGTGCCCGCAAGCCTCCTGCTCCCCAACATGGGGCACCCACATCCACGCTCCCTGTGCCACAGTGGGAAGCATCAGTGGGGTCATCCTGCAGGGGATACTGAGCCACAGCATAACCGTCACCCATCCCCCAGGAACAGGAATGTGGAACAAGCAGTGCTGAGGCTGCTCCCTGAGCACCAGTGGGCAAACAACCCACCTCAGGGGGCACAATCATGGCTAGTGGCGCTTCCCGCAGCAGCATACAGAGGAGTGACTTTCAGCATCACAGCATAAAATTACCCCACTTCCCCATAACTTTTGGAGTAAATTTAAAAAGGTTTAAAAACTTCTGTAGGAAAACCAAATGCCATATTTAACTTAAAAACTTTACGTCATCCTATTATTTCCTCAGAAATGTATAATACAGAAATGCATGCATGTGTCCTGTCTCTTTTTGCTTAGTTGCATGTCACATTTAAAATCCCTAACACCACTCAGTATTAAAGTACTTTGCAATTATTAGGATGGCTCCCATTGTCTGGCAGCCTCCAAGGAGACATGAACTCCAATTTTTGGAGTGAACAGAAATTCTGACAGACCTTCCCGTCAGTTATTTAACATGTGAAGTTCTCTTGAAAACCTCCTCAGGATGGCTCACCCCGCTCCATCAGCTGCAATGCAATACTCATTTCTCACTGCAGCATCCCTTTCAGTGGCATTTCAGCTGAACAGAGATGTTAGACTGTCACGCTTATTTAAGCAGTAGGGTTATCACTGTTCCTTCACACAATACTATATAGCTCAAAGGTGCTGTAAGAAGCTCCAGAAATATGCCAAAAAGGTTTGTGAAAATAAACAACGTCAATTTTCTCCTTTAAGTATCATCATGACAAATTTATGGGGAGGCTGGAGAGATAAAATGCAGCACTTTAAAATACCTAAACTAATCAATAGAGAGACCTAGGCGTGAAATCCATTTTCTGAGAAGGGCAACCTTTTAAGGTTAATTCTTCATTCATATAAATACAATGCGAGGGTCATTATTTAACTTGAAGCAGCCCTTCATTAAACCATAATAATTGGGCTGAATTTAGCACTAAAATGAGCCACCCCAAGCAGCCACCTTCCTGCAAACGCGGGCCGAACGCGGGAAGGCCGCGTGAGGGCCGCGCTGTGGCGGCGGCGCTGCGGCGGGGGCGGCGCGGCCGGGCCTGCCCTGCCCGCTCCTCGGGCGCCATCTCGCGGCCGCTCGGCCAAAGGCCGCGAACGAGCAAGGCCGGGCTGGCCGCCCCCTCAGCGCTTCCGCCCGCCCTCAGGAGACAAGGGGAGCGGGCCACGGCGGAGGGTCTGTCTCTGCCGACCCCCTGGGCCCCACAGCTGCCTCCCGCCAGTGGTCCGTAGAATCACAGAATCATTAAGGTTGGAAAAGACCTCTAAGGTCATGGAGTCCAACCATTCGCCTAACACTATCAGGTCCACCATTAAACTATGTCCCTAAGTGCCACACCTGCACATTTTTTGAACACTTCCGGGGATGGTGATTCCACCACTTCAGAGCCTTACCAAGATTGAACTCAGCAGCTACTGGTTTATCTGTCCCCAGATCCAGCTCAGAACGTCTTAGGCTTTTTCGTGATACAGTGATAAAAAGCACAAATGACCTTTCTGATTACCAGCCATGTCACTGCCACTGTGCAACCGCCACCTCCTAACACGGGCAGGGGACAGCGAGCCGCCTGCACACACAGCACCCAGTGCCCGCAGCCTCCTCTCCCCGCGCCCACAAGATCCCACGGCAGCTGAGCACGGACGGGAGCTCTGCCGCTGCCCCGGCCGTGGGCAGCCGGGGCTAAGTCCCTGTTTGCAGAGGGGGGTCTGAGCAGGGAGGCCAGGGCCGCATCCCACTCAGACACCACCCTCCAGGGCTCTCTGGCAGCACAGGACTTCAGTCATTTGTTGGCCAGATCATTCTATATGTTAGTGCCAACAAAAAAAAATTTCCTGTCTGACCTTGAGGAAGCCACTGGATTTCGCCATGCCTCATTTTTCCCCTTTATAAACCAGAGCTAAATACTTTTATAACTGTATAATAGCACTGTAAAAATCCAGTGCTGTTTCCATTGTGCTCATGTCTGAATATCCCTCCTTTTGTACCATATTATCTAATTTGTGTCCCCTAATTAATTCAGCTGCTACTCCATCACCCTTTAAATATTGCTTAGAGAAGGAAACAAAGTCTCTGTGACTAAACAAATAAGCTTTTCTCAAACCTTTCTCTTAAACATTGTCCACTGGGATCTAAGTGACACTGGGGGAGCACTGGTATCATCACCATCTGCTGAGGTGCAGCACCCAAATGGGGACAGATACAACCATCCCCACAGTCCTGGGACAGAGTGCTCTGGCAGCCACTGGCGTGCCACACTGTCGGTGTTCATGCACAGTCAACTTCACAAGAAGGAAAAGGATTAGCAGCACTTCTGGTCAAAGCAAAGGAGATAGCACGAGTTCAAAATGACTTTCCCGTGACCACACAGGAAATCTGCACTGAGATGGAGGGTATGACCGGAGACTTGTGACCACAGCTCACGCTGGGCACAGCAAGGGGCCACCCCTTCAGCAGTGGTAGAAAGGCACATGCACATGCTTCTGAGATATGGATACAGAGTGAGCTTAATGCCTTTCCTTGGCATAAGCCATCTGCAATGTTGCTGCAACTGGCCTAAAAGGTGAATTAGAAGTGAACTCTTGTCTCAGCTCTTGCACTGGATTTCTTTGCTTTGGACTTCATTTCTCATTGGCAGAGCATTACTTAAATCTAGTGAACTGAATTTTAAAAAGAAAATAAATTCTTATGCCTATTAAAAAAACCCCAACAACCCAAACACGAAACAGGTCTTTTGCCTTTTGTGAGAGTCATCTGCAACACACAGCCATGGAGGGTCTGTCCCCTGTGTGTGCTGTGCACTGACAGCAGCCAGCAGCAGTTCTAGGCAGGAACTGATTTCACTGGTTTCACCAAAGGTAAGTGCATTAGCACAGATCCCTGCCTGAGATGACAGAGAAGTCAGGGCAAACACAGGAGACACACAATATCTTCAACAAGAAGGCCAAAGGTGGCAGCAGAGCCGTGGGACTCTGCTGGGTTGGCGGGGGGGGATTGCTCAGCAGTGGCAGTAATGGCAGCATGTTCCCAGTAAACACCACAGATGTCCTGTGCCTGGGACATAAAGATTCTTCTATCCCCATAAAGATGGAAAAACTTATTTTGAAGGGCAGGGGGAAGGGAAGCAGAGAGATGTAGAAACAAATGGGTTCAAACAAAGTTTTATGAGGAGAGCTGGAGTGCACTCAGCCTGTAAAACAGCCCATGGTAGTGTCAGGCCACCACTGGGCAAAGGTACTTCATGATGGCATATAATCAGGTTTTATGAGAGGGATACCACTGTCAACAGGTGATTGAATAGCTTTTTGCAAGATGGACCTTGCCAGGGATCAGCAGGGGGAAAGACAGAGACAGCCATTTACCTTGACATGCTTCTTCCACACAAGCCAAACTAATTGCACGTGTCAAAAGGAAAAGGCAACGCATGGCTTTCATCCGCTCCTGATAACGATCAGATAGGGCTCTTCTTGTCTTCTCCAGCAGCCCTTCCTCCAGCATAGCATGCAGAGGAGGAACAAAATACAGCTTTGAAGGTCAGGTAATGGCCTAATTAAAGCAGAATTCCAACTCCAACGCTGTGGCCCTGCCCTTTTAAAGCACAGCACTGGGTCAGGCTGTCAGTTGTGGTTTAGTGCACTGGTGCTGTTAGCACACCCCTAGTAATATGCTCTTTGGCTTAACGTGGGTCATTTGACAAGGGGGTTTCTAAATAACTGCAGCAAGTGCAAAGAGATACATGTTAATTTTAAAGCAGTTACTGCCCTGTGAAGGATCCCTACCCTCAACCCCGCTGGAGATGGGGAGAGCTTTAAGAGGTCGTGAGAGCCGGTCTCCCCTTCAAAAACCAAAGCACAGAGTGGGTAGGCAGGGATGGGGAGGACTCTACAGTGGTCTTTACAACAATGGTTGGGCAGAGTTTAAATCTGTTACTTGCCCAGAGTCCCAAAATGTGTGTGGTGGTCCTGTAGGTATGGAAAGCCCTAGGAGCATCACTGTCTAAAACAGATGTGATGTTCTAGCCCTCAGCTTGCACAAGCATGTATTAATGGCTCACTGGTATTTCTTTGGAGTGTAGGGGGAGGTAATATTCCTTTTGACAGCATTACTGCATGGCAAGGGCACAGGTGCTCTTGGGCATGTTTTTGGTTAGACATAGGCCTGAAAGTATAGCAAAAAATGAAAAGGTTTTTTTGGCATGATCTCAGTCCAATAGCCTCATGCCTTCACTTTGTATGACTAGTCCTTGCTAGGGCAGGGAAAGATGCTTTCTTTTTCAAAATAGAGTAAAATAACCCCATTTTACCCTGTTAAGTATTAATGGAGTTTGGGCAAGAGGGATGTCAGTCTGGGAACAAAAGTGCCAGGTTCTATCTAATACGATGCTTTCTGTGCCTCCCCAATTCCTTCCACCAGCTGCATACCTCACCACAAGGCGAGCTGAAGACAGGGCTCTGAAACACCACTGTTCCCAACAGCTACAGATGTCCAAAAGGATCAGATCACCTTCTCTGATCTTTTTCTCTTTGTTTTTTAAAGTGGTTAATGTAGCAGGCAAACAAAGAAGGTAATTGTGACATTTCTTTTCTCCAATCACAAAAAATTTCAGAAGCAAGAATTGGACCTGGGAGGAGAAAGGCAGGCGCAATTGCTGCGTTGTAGTCCCCTAACACTGCCAGCACAGACAGCTGTTCCTGTTCTGACTCTTCTCCAAATCAGTCAAAGGAATTCGTTCCAACTTTCAGAAAGTAGTTGTATGTTGCTTCATTTCCCACTTCAGGGCCTAGGATTCATTCTGGAGTCGCAAATAACAACATCTTGTTGCCTGATTCAGCCAACAACAGCAAGTTTGAGGGATTCGTAACTCATGACCAGTGCTGCAAATACAGCACTCCCCTGACACCCACACCTGTTCTTTGACCCTTCATGGTACCTGAAATGTGACAGGCAAGTACAAAAATTAAATTCTGTATTAAGACATAAATTACTACTTTATTATATTAAAATGCTAGAGGTTAGTATACATTAATTTGGAACATTAGTCATGCCAAGGCAGAAAGTTATATGGGAAGATTAGCGAAAAGACATAGGAAGAGCCTGTGCAGGACTCAGGAGGTCTGAATTCCTGGTTCCTCCACAATGTTCTTGCCTAGCTGTAGCCAATTCAGATATACCAACACCACTGCTATATTTGCAGGCACCGCACTCTTGGCTTAGGAGTGCAGTGAAAAGCCTGATTTTGCTGTTATCCCAGCACAAATCAGTATCAAAATACCTCAGCAGGCAGACCTGACCCGTTTAGGTCTTGTTCCTCCAAAGTGTTCCCATTTGCTGTGCCTGACAGCTGGCAGCAGCAGAGAGGGGAATCCAGCAAGCCATTCCCTCCCGGACACAGGGCAGCCCTGCCAAGGCACCAGTAAGCCACACAGTAGCTGGGCAAGGGGTGAGGCTGCACACAGGCAGCAGCAAGGGTCAGAAGATGCAACTTCTCAAGACAGGTAAACCCCATCAGTGTTTCAGTGCCTTGTTTCTGACACAGGATAACAGTACCAGATGTTCTAACCAAAACACTATAAAGGATATGGGGACTTTATTTGATACTAGCCAGTAATAAGTAGATATTCTGGCAGCCACATGGCAATACCTCTTACCAACACAGGCTTCCTTTGGATCTGCAGCCAATAAAAACATTTCTGTGCAATAATACTAACACAGCTCTTTATCTAATTGATCTACAAAGAACAAGCATCTATGCTGCTCCAAAATTGGTACAGAAAGTGCTTACCTGATGGAGGGGCTTTTCTCTACTGGATAGATGATGATGACAACAGGTGGCCAGAGATGAGTGGAAATACGAGATGTGCAAGATGCAGCAATTCACCTCTGGAATCTGTTTGTCTACTTGCTTTGCACATGCAGGGTGAAACATCTGTCTCTGATGAGTAACTGTGGGGAAGTTACTTAAACTTCTCAGTTATGCTCTGTGTCATCTGAGAGACCGGAAAATCATAATTCCTAAAACCTGACACCAGTATCCTGCAACTAACCTTTCTCCTGCCTTTCAATAGACAAATCTTTGCCCAGCAGTCAGTTTTTACCATCTCTTGGATATTCTTCACAGAAATTTGAGACATCAACAAATGCTAATAAAGCTCATTATTTGATGCATTTATGGAGAGTTGATGCATCAGCAGATGAAGTCTAGAAACCAGTCTGCAGGACTCTAAGAAACACTCCTAATCTGAAGGGACATTCAGAGAGTGGAATCCTATCAACTTTGAAGTGATGTGAGTAAGGATTTGTACCAGCTTTAGGCAGGGCAAAAACTTGGCTTTGTTTTTAATTTAGTTTGCTTAAACTTTGTTTCTCAAAAATCCTTTAAGATTCTGTTGATGGCCTGTTTTTTGTGGTGGCAACATCCCATGAAAACCAGCTATTTATTCTTTGAGGTTTCCCCCTGCCCCCACCTGATTTGGAAAGAACAGCAGTATGGGGTTTTTTTGATTTATACGGAAAGAGGAAACCACCCTGGGCAAAAACGTCTACAGTCAGCAGAAGCAGCACTTTGTCTTCAAAATGATTAATGTTTATAACTCACATTTTTCTTGCAGATGTGATTACAGAAGAGAATATGACGAGGAAATTATTTTTAAAAATTGTTGGAAATATATATATGTATTCTCATAACATGGCATGAAACAACAGAAAACAATTCTCTGCGTGGTTTTAAAAGAGTAAAGTCAACAATTACAAACCCAGATGCCAAAGTGTTGTGATGTTAATACCTTGGCATAAAACTAGATCTTCTGCTTTCCTAGAAAGTTACTGATACTTGCTCAACCTGAAAAAAAACAACCCATGAACAATTTATTACATAACTACATATTAACTAACATAAATGGCTAAATTCAGGCTCCATACTTGAAAAATTCACAAATACTGTCAAATATCACAACACTTAGTCTGCATTGCTTTTAGCTATGGAATATCACAGACTTCAAGAAATTTTAGAACACCAGGTATGGCTGTGGTACTCAGGTCCCCATTTCCTAGTCTTCTGCAGTATCTTTGGAACTAGACAGGAAGACTTACAGTTTTCAGTCATTATTTCAATTTGGATAAACAAGATGCGATTGGCATGGGGGAGCATCTACCAGTGCAGCTACAGAAAAAAAAAGCATAAATTTTGGATTTTGAGCACATCTTTTTCATGCATATGATAAAGGACAAAAAAGAGTTTAAATTACCACACACAAGCCAGACATGAAATGATGAAAATAATTTGAACAATCATCTGTGAACATCTATGATAAACGACGATGACATCAGAGTTTCTCCCTCCTCTCTCATTCACAAAGTACATGATTGCCTTGGAAAACACTGTTGTCAAAGGAACAAGCTTTAACACCAGGATCTTTCATTGCAGAAAGCTCTTATAAACTAGGTACTGAAACTGAGTACAGCCCCAGCTGTACTCAGATGCTGAGAGACACAAAGAAGCTGGGCTTTGAAAGTGCAGTCATACATCTGCCTGTGCCTCTGACTACTTAGAAGGTTTTCAACCTTGTCTTCAAAAGCTGCCTTTGGCCTTGTAATTCACTCTTCATTTTTCTCAAACATTCCTCAATGGGTGAGCTGGGGAGAAGGGTGTATAGAACCAAAGATACACAAGCTTACTGCAAAGTTTTGCTTAATAAAACATGTTGATTGCAGCCTGATTCTCATCTTGTCAGTCACTTTTCCTGCACAAAGATTAAAAGAAGAAAAAATCTTCCCCCCAAGTTAAATATCCTTGCCAGATAGATGGGGTAAATGTATCCAAACTGTTGTATGCAGTGTCAGGAGCACACAAGAGCTAATGCAGCACAACATGTGAGCACTGTGTCTCCCCCCCCACAGGACAGGGACCTCCAGTGCCACCAGCTCTCAAAGGTGACCCTGAGTAAACACCAAGTTTGATAAGCTCCATACTGGAGCATGATCTCACGTCCTACAACAACACCTGCAAGATAAGACTTGTTCTTTGGAAGGCTTGTGAAGGAACAGAAACTAGCACACTATCTCCCAGAGCCAGCTGAGAAAAGGGAGAGACTGAACATAGATGTCGTACACTCATACATATTTTTCCATACACTTGGGGGATAAAAAAATAAAAGGACACTGACAAAGAATGGTTGCTGTTGTGGGGAGGGCACTGACAAGCTCCTGTTTTGCTCTGTTTTAAGGGGAAAACTCCCTGTTTGTCTTAAGAAAAAAAAAAAAACAACTCGAAAACCTTGTTGAAAAGTTTTGTGGAAAACATTTACAGCAATTTTTGCTGAAAGTAAAACTCAGGTTTCCAAACATCTCTCTGAAGCAGCCTTTAGTATTAACAGATGTCTGGTTGGAATCTGCCTGAGACAGTGAACTCATTCTGAATGGACAAAAATAAAAAGTGCAGGATTTTTGCTCCACATAATCTGAACGTTCAGATGCTTTCTCCCAGACTTTATGGATTTGGCTGCTATCATGCAATTATTTTATCTTCAAGAAGCAAAGACCTCAAATGCAGAGCACACGAGCTTCCCAGTCAATGTAATTTGCTTTTCCAGATCTACAGTTTAGCTGTAAGTAGTACTGGAGCAAAGTGCGGGAAGTAGGTATTTGGTCTGGGGTTATAAATAGGAGACATTTCATTTGGTGGTGTACAGGCCTTGCTTATAATAGCAGCAGCCTTGATGGCTCAGCTTTGAGTTCATTAATTCAGTCAAGGCACTGAAGATCCAAAGCAGATAATTAGGCCAGAGATAGCCATCATAGCTGTTAATTTAAGCAATTACTGCAATATATAGTGGTTTATATTTCTGCCTGTACTTTCCTCTGTTCTTTACAGACTGTCTTCACAGATATAAATACACCCCTCCTTCCATATCAACTGCTTTACATCATGTTTGCCCATATTTACATCCATTGTTACACACTGCTGTGAGGCAGTCTTGACAAAGCCAGCCTGTAATTGCACAAGTCTCTAGCACTTAAACATTCTTTCTCCTCTTGCCAATTCTCCAAGTCATGCGACACTTTAAAAGTTATTAAATTCTAAATAAAGAAGATTAAGGATTCCAAATTCTATTCTGTGCTAAAACCAGCAATCAATAATAGTCAAGACTGTAATGGTGCCTTTAGGCCCTCTAGGCCATTATTCTCTACACTAGCTTTTCTCTTCTTTTGGTAAAGAGACAGTTTATAATATTTTCCAGCAACTGCTGCATCAAACTCAAGAGTTCTGATAAGAGTTAGGGCATTCAAATTATCATACCAAATTAAGTATGTTTCTCTTTCAAAACAGAACAAGGTTTTTCATTATTAATACTGAAACTATGTTTGAAATAACGCATGTAATGCAGCACAGTAGTGAATATTTTCTTAAAACATCAGAGAATGCAATACCTGCATACTTGAACTATAACCACAATTCCCATGAATCACCATTTTAACTTATTTTGTTCCCAGATTTTATTTTTTTTTCAATAGGAAGATTATTCTCTGTGCAATTATTTTGACAGTCATATTTATTACGAAAGGTTAATATCTGTGTGTAGCAAATATGAGAATGGATTCAGGATCAGCCTTGCAAGTGTGCAGAAAATGGGCAGAGAATGTTTATCACAGTATTTTCCATTTTTATGAGGATGCAGTTGGTTATTATGACAAGGTGAAAGGTCTCAAAGCCTTCATTTTTAGGCCACAGGTGTTCTTTGTAGAGGTTTTTTTAATAAAGAGTATTATTAGTCCTTTAAATTAGCTCTTATTGAAAGTTGCCACATCTGCGTTATGTCGTAATGAAGCTGGGGGAGGAGGTCATAGCAGGGGACTTGTGCTTGAAGAAAACATCTGGGCATTGCTTTGACATTCACTAGCAACTTATTTTATTTTATTAAAAAGTAAGGAAATTGTACTGAAATCAATTGCAAGATGCAAACAATAAATAAAATGAAAATACAGGATCTGAAAAAAAATAAAATTGGTTGGAACAAAAACCACCTTTTCCTTCTCTTGCTCCCCTCCCATGAATTCCAACTGCTGAGATTAATTACCTGTGCAAATGGGAACATCAGGTAAAAAATGGTTCAAACAGTACTTACCACAGTCATTCTCTCTTTCAGAGGAGGAGCTACTGTCATTTCAAATAAAGCTTTTTATTGTATTGCAACTTTTTTTGGCTGTCATTTAATTCATTACATCATTTCAGAGACAGGTACAGTGACCTTAGGAAGTCCTGTACCTTTATATAGGCATTTTTCCCCTCCACTTCCCCCTGGCTGATAAAAGCAGAGAGACTGTTTCCTGTGCACAACTACACCTATCACTTCCATTCACAGGAGCAAGGAAAAGTCTGTTTTCAACAAAAGGGGGATTTAAAAGCCATTAAAATCCTCAAGTGGAAGTTGCTGAGTAATTGCATGATGGTTCTTAATTGTCAAGGCAGATAACTACACATTAGGAACCACTGCATTAAGAAACTTGGCAGGGTCAGATGATGTTCAGCTCCATGGCACACACAGCCAGGGATGTTTATAGGGCAGTGGTTATAGTATGCCTCAGAAATCCTCAACAGCACTATACCCATGCTCACCGTATTTTCTTGTTCTAAGTCCTTGCTTACAAATGCAAATGACATTTCTAGTCTACTCAAGTTCTTACACCACTCTTAGCACTGCAGTAACTGAAGGTGTTCCCGTACCATAGCAATCAGTCGGTCACTTGTTCCCTTAGGCAGGGAAGCACAGATGTATCAATCCACTGTTTTAATGCCAGTTTTCTGTTCTTACAAATCTTGGCTTTAATATTAAGAACTTTTCATTGATGCTTTCAGCACAGTGTATACCCTCTGCAAACTTAAAACATATCTGGTCATGAAGGCCATGCAAGTTCTAAGGGCCTATAAATATATTTGGTTATAGGTGTATGAAATTATTGCAGACGAGCTACGCTCCAGCTTCTCTCTCCCCTCCAAAATCACAATAGCTGCCAACAAAGTTCACAATACTGTATAACAACATGTTCCAGAAAAAAAGCATTCAATGTGAATGTGACATGCAAATATTAAGACAGGACACCAGACTTCTTTTCTTTCCCCTTCCCAGTGGGTGTTTTATTTTATAGCATTTGCATTAGGTAATCAACTGAAACACTTAAACAACAGAAAGCTGGCAGCACAGTGAGGAAAAATGGAGATTATTTCTCAAACAGCTGTGACAAAATGGTTTCAAGTTGGAATAGTATTGCACAAATGAATCAATTTATGGAGGGTGAGTGGGAGCAAGCATCTTCAACATGGATTGTGAGGAAAAAAGGCACTATTTAGCTGTGTGTGTTTAAAAAGAAAAAGGTAATGAAGCACAATCCATGTTTTTCAAAATTACATTCAGGACTGCTTTAGAAATGCTCAAAAATCTGTCTCTTTTGCAGAAGCTATGGAAAGCTGCTGATGTAAATATCAGACAGTACAAGTGTATGAACATTTATAATTATGCTCTAGAAAAGTCTCAGGAAGAGGGCTCTTTCTATAAATACTGCTGGAAAGGTTACAGAGTTGCATAGGCTTACAGTAAAGGAAGCATCCATCCAACTAAGTAGCCTTAAACTTTCTTTAAGTTTCATCTCTAGTAGTCATAAAATATGCTCTAATTTTGAAGAGCTAAATTGGCAGTGCACTTGGATCAGGCTTTTCCATTGACTGCTTAAGCAGCACAGTTCAGACAGTATCATCTACACACCTTTTTGTCATATACACCTTTAGCAACGCCAGGTAAGCTTAATGGAGAATTCAAACACAAGTGTAAAAGAAAATAATTGAATTTTAGTGATAGAATATAGAACTGCTCTGAGACTATCAATAAGCAAAAGTTTATTCCTGTAATGTAAAAATAGCTAGGTATCTTCAGAAAAAACTAAATACACAGAAAAGGCATTTCAAATGACCAGGATGGGCTGGTTCTCCATCTCCTATTTTGTACAGCTATACATTTTCATGTCTGTTTGAAAATGAAGCCATGATCAGCATACCAATAAAAGAGAGACTGCTAGAAAATCCACCCAGAACAAGCAGGAATGTGCACAGAGGACATTCTGCACCCTAGCCTTGGGTCTGCTTATAGATGCACTAACAAAATAAGAGTGAAATTCTTGTTGCATGTCTGCAGAATTATTAAGGGAAGGAGCTACAAACACTGTTGCTCTCCTGTCAGCACTGCCTGGTGTATCACAAGTGTCCCCGGCATGCTGTGGGTACGGCTGGGGAGTCACCAGCACAGCGGGGCCTTGCGCCTTGTGCTGACATCAAGAGTTTCAATAGGGCTAGAGCTTTGCACAAAATGTGGGTGGTAGTTTTGTACAGAAAGTACAGAACAGTGTAACAAAATCTACTCTCAACTATATGTAGATAGATGAGCATTTCAGCACCTTTCAAATGAACTTAGCCCTGCAAAAAGCCAATCCCATTCCTCTACAGAGAGTACAGTGACTTCAGTTATAAGATCTGTGTTCAGGAGGCTGCATAGTAGTTTACTGATCATACAACAAGCAAAACCAAAATTTCACATATTGCTGCTTTCCTCTATGAGTCATTAAGGGAAAATACATGAGATAAATCATACTTCTACACTGTAAAATATTTTTAATGCTAACAACTTGGATTGCTTCTGTTTCCAAACAGAAGATGAATAGAACAGAGTATTAAAAATCTGTAAAACTCCTTTTCCTAAACTGTCTTTTATGAAATCCAAGTTTGATAGTTCTAAACTCAAATTATTCTAAGTTCACAGTCGGCTTTAGTGGTTGCACTAGATATAAAAGTAGACAGCCTTGGTTCCTTCCGTGTTGTACAGATGATCACATTTTCTGAATACATCTGGAATGAGTACTGCTCCAATTGTTGCTAACATTTCTCAAAAATATTCCTAAAATTCTTGTTTGTCTCAATCTTAACAGTTCCCAGCAAAGAACAGGAAGTGATATCTGATTAAATAAAATGTGTTACCTTACATGAACTATGAAAAATATATTGCTCTTTTAAAAGTAAAAAAAATTGCATTGGTTTTGTTATTAAGACTCATAATTAAGAAATTCCAAATCCTGGAAGAAAAGAAACGTAACTTTTAAAATTGCTTACAGAATAGAAGGAGTTTCTGTAGACCCTACTGAAATCAGTAGAAGTTTTGTCTATTGTTTTCTTGTCAATAGAGAAGCATTTGTCTACATACCTATTTCATTACTTACATGAATATTTTGTATTTTCACTTAGCAAGCTCTTCAGCTCTCTTAGAGGTGCTCTTCTGAAAATTTGCAAGAAGGTAAACTCATCTGAATTATTCTTAAGGAAAACAACATGGTAAAAAAAACCCCAAAAATCTAACATAAAACGATCACTGAGCAGAAATCTTTCCTGGGATTATAAATATTTATTTTATTTTTTTTAAAAAGTGACTGCTTTTCAATGAAAACTTTTAGATGCCCATTAACTACTTTTTGTGTATGACTCCTCAGTTCCTTTCATTAGCTAGGAAACATGTCTTCATGTGTGACCTAACATATCCTATATCCAAACATGCTGGCATTATTATTGATGTCAACAGACAAGAACTAGAACAGGAAGTCTTATGTATGGTTCATGCTATATAAATGGTAACTTATGAGAAGGAACTTCCCTGATTATTTGGGAAGAACAAAGAGAGATCTATTTTTAAAATCAGAAGGGAAAAATCTAAGAAAACAAAGAAACTGCAAGATGTACTTGATAGTCTCTTGTTATCCTCTCTGTAATTGGGCTGTTGCTTTTGGCTGCAGACATCCAGTTCACAGACCATTTTCCATTTCCTTTGTTTTCATTACAAGAACAAGCTGGTTAAAGAAACTCCACTTGGTAATTTTAAACTAAGCCTTCAGCATGATACCTTAGGAATTTAAGCCTTTCCCACCATTCCTTTGTCTCCTCAGTGCCTTCCCAATCAAATCCTGTGAAAAGCACTTTTAAGAAAAGGCAGGTGTAAGTTGTGTAAATACTCATCTTTAAGAAAATTCATTAGGAAAAGTTCTTGCAGTGCTCCATGGCCATTTGCTATAATGCAGTGGCCCTAAACATCTGTTCTCAAATTTCAATTTACTTCATCTACCAGGTGTTTCACATTGTTAATAATGGCAACTCACAAAGTTAAAACAGTCGCGTAATGGCAGTTACATAAATACAATTATGTCAATCAAGTTCACTGCATCTTTCTCAACCACACTGCACATGACACTTTTCTTCTTGATCTCTTACCCTTCTAAAAGGATGAAGACTACATTTCTGTAAAGACAAACCCTGGACAACATTCTGGTATTGAAGTCAGAGAGGTCACTGAAGTGTGTTTCAGCAATGTCCAACAGTTAACTCAACCAGGAATTAGATGTGATGTTTTTCACTTCACATGTAACAGAACCGGTGCAAAAACCCCCACTTTAAACTAGTTACTTTTAAACCTTTTGGTCCAAATACATAAAATTAGCAGTATTTACAGCATTTTACTCCTTTTGTAAATGCAATGCTTTAAAATACGTTATAAAGCACCTCAGTAAAAATATTCTACAGATAAAAGTATTGAAGTAGTAGGAAAACCCTAGCCATACCACAGCTCACTAATAGAGTCATAATATGGATTCACCAATACCTCAGTTTACAATTATTACAAAGAATCCATGGAGAAACTTACTGAATTTACGATTTTTATACCACTGTGTAAGGATCAACTAGAACTGCAGACAATACCAAATTTCTTTGTCATTTTCCCAACCTCAGTCAGTGGTGGTAGTGATTAAAAAAAAAACAAAATAAAAACCCCACTGCTCTGATTCTTTAACTTTTTACAATATTAACGTGAAAATGACATTTTAACACTAATGAGTAGTTATAATTTTTTAATAAAACCACATATATAAATATGGGCAATTCCAGCAGCAGCAGCATTTCTCAGCAGAACATGATTAACCATCCCAATTAATACCATGTGACATGATTCACAAAAACAAAGCACAGATGTCAACCAGTTATTAGGACTACTCATACTGTATACAACCAAAATTTCCATGTTGAAAGCTGGGGAAAACTATTTCCTCTTCACAGAAGTATAAATGAAAATAAATTGCTCTGAAAATTAAAAAGAGCATCAACAGAAGTGGTTTTTTGATTGTTTATATTTTCAAATAGAACTGCCGTGTATTAATTGCTCCGAATTACAGTGTAGATTTCTTCAGGTTAAGGATATTGACTCCCACGGAAAGTATTAGTTAGATAAAAGAAATGAAGCCTTTGCTTCTGGATTACCAACACAGCTATATCCACAGCCCTGGCGGTGATCCACAACCCACTTTTCTCATATAAAGAAATGTCTTGGAGGTCTACAAGCAATCTAGTTTCCATGGCTGAGGACTAAGATGATGATGTGACCAAAGATTTAGGTCCATAAATCTAACAGTATAGCGTTCTTAGTTTGATTTAGGGTAAATCTTTTCATAGAAAAAGTTTTGAGCCAGAATATACAATTCTCCATCTTTTTCCCGAACTGCATGTGCTCTGACAAACTGAAATTGCTCCAGTGCAAATTCATAGAACTCATTCTCCATTTTCCAGATTTCAGACTGTTGTAGCTTGGCAATAGTTTCTTTTGTGGGAAGTTTTTTCTCAGTTGTTTTCCTAAGATGCGACTTCTTTCCTAAATGGAAAATGAAAGCAATAACTTCATTTTCAAGTTCACGTGCTCAAAAAATGTTTACAGTCCTTTTATTTACAGAGTTTTTATACTCTCAGTGTGTTGATAAACTGCATTAGAAGGGACAGGCTTTAATCCAAAATTTATTAACACAACATGCAGAGCTGGAGAACTACAGCCTCTCAGTAAGTGTTTATGAATCCACTGCATCCATTCTTTCAATTCTTCCTCCTTGCTCTAATAAACCCAGGGAATGAACATTCATTTAAGGAATAAGATTACTCCACATAATCTACCTGGAGCAAAATTGGTCTTTCAAAATTAATTATTTAGATGTTAATCTGGTATCAAATGTTAAGAATTTTAGAAACTGCACAGGAGATACTTCTTTCATAGAATCATAGAAACATTTAGGTTGGAAAAGACATTTAAGGTCATCGAGTCCAACTGCAAACCTAACACTGCCAAGTCCCACTAAGCCATGTCCCCAGGCGCCACACCTACACACCTTTTAAATACCTCCGCCAGTTCTACACGTCTTTTAAATACCTCCAGGGAAGGTTATATTCAACTCAGACTACCAAAAATGCCCTTGCTCTGGCATAGCTCTCTGTAGCCCTCCATGAAAGAGAAAAAACCCCTTGTTTTCAAGTTATTTCAATTGTCTATTTCTAATCAAAATACAATCTCTACTAATGGCATTTAAACCATTATACTCCCATCTAAATAGAATACTGTAGTCTTATCATAAATGATATGTAAGCCACATCCCTGTTGCACAGAGTTTCTGAGACAAAGATGACCAAAATGATGACCAGATTTTCTCCAAGGAGTGCTGCCTATTGCTTTGTAATTAACTTGTTAATACTACATATCTAGGCTCTGTACATCAGATTCTTTTCTCCCTCTGTTTGTAGATAGAGGCCCTGCTAAGATAGATCTTTTCTTCATCATAAATTGCATGGCCAGCTCCTAGAAACTGAGCTACTAGTTGTTACATCTTACTAGGAGCCCAGGAAGATAAACATCTACTTGGGTCTCTGCATCCCTCAGGCTTTATTGCTCAGCCAACCAGGGTGCATCGAGCACACTTAATTCCAGCAGGGCTTCAGAGGAAATGGAAATCTGCCACATCAGCCACTTTACAAAACTGAAGCCACTGCAAAACCTTAAAAAAATGTTCTGCTATAAGCACGTCACAATGTTACATGCAGTATACCTACCCACCTACCTTTACCCCAACCTTAAATATTTACAATTCGTGTAAGGCAGAAGGATACTTGGAGTAGCCCCTCTCACCCTGCCCCCACTGCCCCCCTCAAAAAAAAAGAAGTATTGAGAATCTTTGAAAATGAGTTTGTCTCTTCTGTAGGAGCATCACTCAGCTGGGAGGCAAACCTGGCAGAGACTCAAAACTGTTCATCTAGATCTAAAGAATTCACATGAAAATGGCAATAAGAGGATGAAAAATCCATGGAATCCATGGGAATCAACTATTTAAATACCTGTGCGGTACAGTTCTGTGGCACCCCTGAAGAACCGGGGCAAAGCTGCCTCCAATAACATGATAAAGTCTTCAAGCTCTTCAGTAACTCCCACTAGGAAGTATTCATTAATCAGATTGTATTTGGCTTGTTCCAAGGCCCATCTGCTTCCCACATTCCTAAAATGACAGAGAACAATTACAGCAAGTCCTGATGTCAGCCAACAATCCTTGGTCCCTAGATGGAGATTACTTCACAACAGAACATTTGTATAGGAAAGGCAGGACTCATTTTAAGTTATAACCATTCCTAACTTCATTTTCCTTTCCAGTTTCTCTCATCTGTGTTCTTACCTAAAAATACAACTCTATTTATAAAAGAGTCTCAACAAAAATACCCGATGTGTGTATATGCTTAATGCTTCTATTCATGCAATTTTTCCAGGATTTACATTGTCTCAATATTAATACCCTGTTCTCCACTTTCACATTAGATACCAGAAATTTGAACACACCTTCCCTTTTGCACCTCCTTTCTTTCTCTGCTTCTCCTCATGGCCAGAGAGTAGATAGGTTTGACCAACAGGCACTGAAAGAGGATCTCCCAAGTGGCCATTTACTTTGCATGCGTTTGAATGAACAATACCTTTGAGAAATAATTGGCCTTGATATCACATAGAGTCTTTCAAATAATCTAGGGTTTTTTTGGTTTTTTTTTTTTTGCTAAAGAGTTTTTTTAAGTCTGTGCCATTATTATAAAACATGTTGCATTGACAGATGGACACTATTTGCTTTTGTTTCAGTTTCTGCTAAGTAGCATTGACTACTAGATATCTGGTAAAGGTTTTAAAAGATAAATTTATCCCAATCTCAGTTATTGTGTACTCCCCAGGAACTTCAGGAGCTTGAACTAAAATATCTCCATTCCAAAAGAATAATACTGTAGTAGTCTGACTTAAGAGAAAAGTGTCAAGACTCTAAATCTGCAAAAATGATTTTTAAAATTGGAAACGTTTTCCCTCATAGCACTGCTGATACAATATTGTAATGTATTGCTAGTTTAAAGAACTGCAAAACTGTTTCAGTAAATCCATCTTCTACAGAAAACACATTACTTGAGTATTCATTGCTTCACTCTGTCCAGTCCCTCACACTTTTATCAACTGGGCTACATATTAAAATTTGTTAAAGTTTAGATTTCAGCACTGATGTACTTGACTAACAAGCTACATTTATCTCCCTACCAGCATTCCGAGCTGTGGCCACAGAAGAATGGAATTTGAAGCCAAAGTTTCTCTGGAGCACAGTCGGAACCTCCAGCTGCCACACATTCATCAAAGGTCTGGAACAAAGACAAAATTGAGCTGAGCTTTAAAATTTCATATATGTATCAAACATCCCGAACTGGTTAGTTGCTAAATGCAGTGGGGACAGAAAAACACATATATGATGTTAAAGAAAAAGAAACATTTTTTCAAGCCTTGCTTTCACAGTGTTTTTAGGATGACCTATTGTCCCAATTAAATAGTACTTGGACAGTCTTTCATGGTTACAACTAACGAACAATTGATCTTACCTGGTACATTGATACACCTTTGATATAACCTTAGCAAAGGCTATTTGTCAAAACTAGAAAAAACAGTCCCTATGTGTTGGTATAATTGTTTTCCCCTACAAAAAAAGTCACTAAAGATACAGCATCAAATGCCATCAGGAACTGTGTGATCCTTCAACAGCTGGATCTTTATAACATAGAACATTGTGCATTTTGTGTTTTAGATTAAACAAGGATCTATTATATTTTAATTATGACAAACAACTTCCATTTCAGAGGCTAATTTTTTTTTTGGCAATCAGAAGAAGTGAATGGAAGTTTTCACTGCATAACAGAATATTCCATACAATATTGCTCTCTATGTGGATACACAGCTGTAGTAACAGAGTTTCAACTGCAGTAACACAGTTACAAAAGGAACTCCATTAGCACTGGAAGGAATTTGTAAATGCTTTATTGTGTCACCATAAAGTATTTATGATATTTCTAATCAAGATATAAGGCCTGTATCTAGGATAGATTAAAAAAAAATAGATCACATAGACAACTTTTTAGACTGCTTCTTCTGTATAATTACAAGTTTCTGTTCAAAGCAACTATGTAAAAACACATTTGTGTAATTATTTGGGGTTAAGAACAAGGACAACATCATTTGCTTCTATTTTGTGATGAAGTTTATAAAATAATCTGAAAAAATTATTGATACTATGCCAAAGCAGGGAGTAAACTGTGGTGCCTTGGTTCACATTGAACTCTGAGTTTAGAATAGCTTGTACATGTGTCTTGGGGTGACTTTATGATGTGTATCCCCTATGATGTGTATCCCTCTATGCCCAGACATGATTCCTGTGCCTTTCTGTGTCTTTAAAACTGGGTGCAAGAGAAAGAAAAAAAAGCCAGACGAACTTTTCAATGCAGTTTGTGTTCCAAGGACACAGAGATAGCTGCTTCTGTGGTGGCAAGAGCGGAGGAAAGCACTTTCCTGCTTTTCCCAGCTCTTGGCTCTTCTTCTCGGAAGAGAGAGACAGAGAGTTAAACTCCTTTGTTTCCCTGGGACTTTGGCTTCTTTTTCTTCTCTTCTGGAACTGTTCAGAACATCAGAACCTCACTGGGAGACCTTACACTGGCCCAGAGGGGTTGGGGCCCCCACGCTGAACTCCAGCTCCAGGGTGAGAGAGGGAGAGACCACACCCACAGAAAGGACTCTAAAATCTTCCCAGGTTTCTCTCCACAGCGAGAGGTTTTATTAGTTAACATTATTATTCTTTTCCCGTGTGTTTGTTACATAAATCGTTTTTTCCCTTCACTTTTCTCCAAGGAAATTTTTTCCCGAACCTGGTGGGGGAGGGGCGGCTGAAACCTGCCTTCTATCAGAGGACGTTCATTTTGGACGTTCCTCTGAATTTGTCTCAAACCAGAACAACATGCCACACATCACAGATAAAAATGCAGCTTAACCAGGAAAACAAGACATTGGTATGCTTTCCCTGGCATAGTTCTCTAGGGAATTTCTGCGCCAATCTATTGTTAAATGCACAGCCTAAATTATGAACATTTATACTAAAAATGAACTGGCATCTGTGCAAAGATTTCTTTGCTTATACCTGCAGGTTATTTTACAGTTAATAAGCAAAAGGAAGCAAGCCGTTTTCTAAGTAAGTCGAAATAGGACAGACTTCGTTCCACACTTCCTCTTACATACCTACCTTGACTGCTCCATCCAGAGATTTTATTGTAAGAAACCCTTGCCTCTACAGACTCTGCATTTGGAGCCAAATTTGACTGGAAGCATAGGGACACAGAAAAAAAACCTAATTAAGAATTCTTCCATATAACTGCTGTAGTATGGACTGGGAGGGGACTGGAGTGTAAAGTACATTGAGATTCCTTTCCACTAATAAAGGAACAATTGGCTTCTATTAGAAGTGATTTCTGACCTTCCCTACTTTTCATTTGAAAATCTTTAAGTGAATCTACTGGAACACATACTAGTGTTACATTTATAGTATAAATACATACATACACACATAGAATAAAGACCCTGCAATTGGCTCAATCAATTTTTGAGCTTACTGAATTTTATAACTAATGTATACAAAACTTACATCATCTACACACATACAGTTCCCCAGGGACACTTTGGAAAAACCTGATTTAAATGAAAGAAGCCAGAAGTTTGATACAGTAAATCAATTTCACTTCAAATAAACTTGAGATACTTACAGGACATGTTAAATCTGTATAACAACAACTAAGTCTCAGACCTAAATAAAGTGGTATCATAGTGACAAAAGGAAAAAAGCATCTTCAACAGAAAAACATAAAATTAATAATGCAATGCATTGTAAACATTTTAAACAGGAATGCATTTGACCTTTTTTCCAGCAAATCAAAGCTTACAATGCAGTCTACCACGCAGCAACACTAAGGATTTTTGGCATAACGTTTCCCAGTGACTACCTAACAAGGTTGTTTGGATTATAATTCAAAAATAACACAAATACTGTTAAATTCCACTCTTTTTAGTAAGTTTTATGTCCTAGAAACAGCTCAGACTTGGCAGCATGCTCAGCTTTTCAAGTGACTGATCTCCAGCAGGAAAGAGGAAGACAGCAGGCTACAAAAGATGAGATCCTATCTCTCTTTTTAAAAATGCCTTTATGAAATCATATCACCTTTTCATCTATTTAGCCAGTTCTATAAAGACAATTTTTAAGCTTAATTTCAATTTATTCTTGAAGCTTTCCTCTTCCAAGGCTGCTATGCTGCAGGATACCTGGACAAACTGAAATGCAGTAGCTGAAGATGGCGCTAAACCCTAAATAACAGGGAGCAGTTAGTTCCCAACTGGAAAGAAAAGAGGAATGGCTTGCTCCCAGTATTTATAAAGCACTATTTGGATGGGGGCAGCATACAAATGATCACTCATGTTTATTAGTTATGGTGTTTACAGACTAAGCTGTCTTTAGTGTGATTTTTGCTTATTTTTTCAGTGTCTCTTGGTACTCACACAGCATGACACTAAATTGTCAACATTACAGAAAAACAGCATCAGCTTAAGAAAATATCATCACTGAAACTGTATAAAGTGTTTGACTCTGTAAAGTACAAAAACTCATTGCATTTTTCAGGATTCCACACTGTTCTAGCTGCAGTTTTATAAACTATACTCATATACTTAATACACTACTTTTCTTCCCGATTTAAGAAAAATCCAAAGCAACATGCCCAAAAAATGTCATATTGCAAACCATGACAGGGATGTATAGATTCTTTCTGGAACAAATATATTATGGAGCCTGAATGATATTGCCATTCTGAAGCTGTATTCGTAGTCAATGTTTGAATGTGCTAACCTGAACTTATACCTACAACCACCTAAAACACAGGAGGAAGTACAGAAATTTATGTATCATACTCCACAGCAAAAAGATATTTCAATGTTTCAATTTTTAAAAAATAAAATAAATTGGGTTGCTAATTATATGAAAATAAACAACAAAGCCAAAGCATCAGCAGTTCTACTGCTTTTGATGGAACATGTGTCTCAGTCTTCAACAAGAAGAGATGTAGCCTTCTTACATAGGAGGAATAGCTTAATTTCATAACTACAAGTCTGGATGCCTAAAAACAATTTTTAAAAAGGTTTTATTTAGTTTTTTTTTAACAAATTGTAACATATAGTGAATTTATAAGGGTGTAAAGAACCTACTTAATGTCATGCTCTGCTCCAGTATGGACAGGAAATGGAGAATATAACTCACAAAGCCACCATTAGTACCAAGGTTGATAAAACAACTATTCAGCTTTTATCAGGACATTTTAAAAATTTTTTTCACATTAATTTTAGTAAGTACAGCATATACAATTGGGTGTACTTTACCTTTTTATCCCCCTGTTTTCGCCTCCGTAGCCCTGGTCTGTAGTCATCTCCAAAGCGCAGAAAGTAATAATAAGAAACTAGGCGCTCTATAGGATCTCTTATGACATTTATGTAAATTGGTTTCTTTTTAACACCAAATCTAAAGTAAAAGAGGAAAAACACATCTTTCAAAGGACAAATCAAAGCTTCTCATCTAATACGTAGAAGCCTGTCTTCATTGTTACAACTATACACATAAAATCTATACACAGAATACATGATACTGAGAGGAAGTTTAATCATCCTCATATCCAGCATATTACACGGATGTGAAAGTAAGCTCAATTTCAGTTTGCCTAGGATTATGATTTTAAGGGTTTATTATTAAAGAAACAAACAAACCAGACATATTGTCATACAAATTGATACTAAAAATTACACAACCATCCCTACTCTAGAAATGCCTTAACTAGTTTAGCAGCCACATACATGTTTATAGTAAGTACAAGGAAGTTTGATATTGAGTTCCTGCCCTTGTGAACTGAGCTTTGTAATGCTATGAGTGGTTTTCCTGGCAGGTCTCCAGTTGTCAGAGACATTAACTGTAACAGCAGGAAGACAGAGCTCAGAGCCCATCCATTGCCTGGGTTGAATGCAGATGGCTATGCTTATTAAATATAAGTCTAAGATAGTATCTGTAATCATATTAACTTCTCTATCTAAAGATATAAAATTTTTCCTTAGACATTTATCCTAAGCAAATTTTGATGTACTGCAGTACAAACAGAAGCCTGATGAAATGAGGCAGTAAGCTCACGCGACACATGAGGAAGATTTAAACCACCACACTGTTTTGTGCGGTGATCTACATTCAAGTCAGCTTTTACAATACATTTCTCAGTTTTATTTTCTTTTCCATTCAAGTCAGCTTTTACAATACATTTCTCAGTTTTATTTTCTCTTCCATTTGAGACATCCTTTGGCAAATAATTATGGTATCCAAATATTAAAGAGTTTATATCACAATGGAAATTGCAAGTGTGTCAAGTGCCCTGACATAAAGCTAAAAGCTGGAAAAAAAAGTTCTCTTCTGTTCCTATGCAAACTGGGAAAGCGTTCTGCATCTACAGAGGGCCATTCATGCCTCCTAGCTTGGCTAAAACAGAGCACTCATAGTTTTAAGATGCAGTGCCATTATTGTTGAAGGGATAAATTTTACTACCAGATACTGTACATATGAGGAATCTTAAGCTGAAAAGCTTAAGAACAGAAACGTAGCAAAAGCAGCAGAAAGGAGGAAGTTAGGAAAAAAAACAATTAACAGGCATTACTTTTTCCAAAGACCAGCATTACAGACAGAGAAATTGTTAGAGGCTACAGAAAGAGCAATTGATTCTCCAATGCTGCCAGCAGAGTACCAATGAGTCAGTCTGAAGCACTCAAAGGTGGCATTGCTGACATCTGTCTGCATGCCAGCTCTGACTTTCCAAAGCCTGCAGATAGAGTGTGTGAATGTTTCAGCCATTCTGATGCAAAATCCAGGCTTTGAACTGCATCCTCTTTAAGGTACACTAAAGTGCATGAGACATGCACATGTCCCCTTCCACAGACTACTGCAGATGCTGAGAAAGCTGTAACAAACCATTTTGATACAGCAGCAGACTCAACCAACGAACAGCACATATCTGTGGGTTAATGAACATGTCCAAGTCCTTAGAAATGCTTGTGCTGGATTGTACAATTGCATGGATTTGTACACGAGCTTTCACAACTAGCTTCAGTTACAGTAACACAGGTTGTTACTGTAACTTTATTAATAATAACAGTGAATTGGCAATTGCATTGTCAAAGAACTTTTTTTCCCAACCATTTACCAGAGAAAATAGGGAATAAGAAGGGATAAGAAATTTTTAAAAGACAAAAAGAAAAGGGAAAAAATTTAAACTTTTATTACTGTAATTTCTACATTGATGGATTACAATAACCTGTCCTCAATATTGTGAGTCATCGATGGAATCCAGTACTTTTAAGTTTCAGCATATTTTAAGAGGTACTTCTGATATTTGACAGTGGACCTAAGTCTGATGTCCATGTATACGGAAGCATTGACTCTTCTGAAATATTTTACACTTCTTAACTACAAAAATGTTCATTACAAGAACATACCTCACAGCCTTAAAGGTGTGGGCCTTGTCAAGCACAACCAGCGTATTCAAGATATTATTTTAATAATGAAAACCCAAAGTATGAGAAAGCAAGCTGTTGTAGGGAAAAAAAAAAAATCACTCAGGTGAAAGGATAACAAACAACAAAGACAAGGATAACACAGTCCCGGAGGGAAGATGCAGATGAAAGAAATCTGTGAAATTGCTTAGATGCTTTCTAGATGTAAAATAATTATTTCAGTTTTAGGAGTTCCAGTATCTGAAAATGTTTTCAGCTTTATGAATTAATGTATAAAATAACATTCGGCAGCTTTGCTGCACCAGAAAGCTGTTACTCAGTTCAAGCGTTTATTAATGTTGAAGTATTTTAATTTTAAAAAAGCAGAAAGGAAACTAATGAATTTTTATATATTTTATTTGACTGACTGATTCGCAAGTAACTCTTTTTGCCTGTTACTTTTTGCAAACTTGGTGCCATTGTAGCTTTTAGCATTTCCTGTAATAATATACAGTATTGGGAATCTGTGAAGGTCTCACTTCCCCATTTCATTCATTGGAATAAAAAGTTCAAATTAAAAATCAGTGTACATGACAGAATGAGTAATTAAAAGGAATGACTAAACAAAAGGAATCATTACATACAAAAAAGAATTTAAATAAATACTTTAATGCACAGAAACATAACAACACTGAGGAGTGACCGTCAGCAAGAGGTAAAAGTAGTGGTTACTATTGTTTGTGCAGTCAAACGTAATGAGATCTGAAAATTCCACTTTCAATTTTAAATCATTTTCCACATGCTTCAAGTGCAAGATGAAGCACTGCCTAGTAAGCATCTTAAGCAAAACTGACTTGTCAGTTCAAGAGGAGGTTTTATAAGACCTAGCTACTGAGGATCACTGCTTTAGATCCAGAAGCAAAAATAAGACAAGAAAACATATGAAAGTGAGAATAAAGATATGATCCTGAACCTTTGAAGTCAGTGAGAGGTTTTTACCACATTTTATTTTAATTTCATTTTAGAAGTAGCAGCATTTAACTCCACAAGAATTATTTCAATGCTTTTTCTAGCAAGCCAAACTACTACAGACCAGAAAACTACTTCAAAATATAACTTTTTATATTTCGATGAAGTGTAAAGAGATACTAAGGTAGAGAAGAATTACATAACTTAAGAGGCAGGTGGTGTTACTCTTTACATGAAACATTTTTGAGAACAGGTATGTTAAACTTCCCTGAACAGGAAGCCAATCCTGAAACAGAACTGCCGGTGTTTCAGAGGAAAGCCATGATTTTCAGTAAAACAAGCTTGGAATTTAGACGAGGAATATTAATCCCAGTATATAAATTATTTTTTAAAAATGAAACTCGGCTACATTTTATCATGCAAGAAAACGAGAAATCGGTGAAATAGCAACCGCAGGTAGTGGCCATATGGGAACGCCAGTGTGAGGGTTTTTACCAAACTGCAGTTCCCAGGCTCCGAGCACTAGAGGGCACTGGCAGCCCAGCTGGAGCCCGCTCCGCGCTCCGCAGGTACCGCCACGGGAACGTACTTGGCGAAGTCCAGGTACGATATATGGCCATGGTAAAATCCTGGCTTCATTTCCTTCCAGGAAGTCACATTCTTCACAAATCGGACCTGTGAAAGTGGGCAACAGAAAGTGTTTCTGTACTGCTCATTACATTTCCCAATACACGGTGTTTCCTGGCTTTTAAGTAAAATCTTATAATGCATTAGATAAAAAAGTCTATTTTGAATATTACCAAAAAATTTGTGCCAGCTAAAATAGACTTTTCTGCAGCATACAGATGACTAATTTTAGATCATCAGAATTTAATGGTGAGAAACAAAAGCAGAATATAGCAATCAGAAGGACAGTTCAAGGAAAGCTACCACAAAAACATCAGCAAGACAAACATTCACATTTTTGTCAGTGCATTTTATTTGTAATTTGAAAAGAATGTGGAATTCTTTCAGTAGAAATGCAAGTACATATTTGATAGAATTGTCTGATCCGTATTCAGTCCCTCGAATAGAAGTGTACCAGATTTACAGCATGTTCTTAGATCTATTTAACTCGGACATAAGAAATGAATCTGATGGTTCATTTGCTCCTCCATCCCAAAATGCAATGCACAGGTAATCCAGAAATGTTATAAATGCATGCAATGTAAATCCTATCTATAGTTTACTATTTTGAATAGTCATCTTAAGTGTAACATTTCAGGGAAATTTGCATGCTAAAGCATGAAGTAGCCCTTGAACAAGGGCTCATAAAGCAGTTACTGGCAAACTTCACAAAAATAGGAATAGCTTTACATTTCAAAGAACAAAATAAGACACAAGCCCCAAACCAGGAAGTGTGATCAAATTAAGTGGGACATGCAAATCCTGATAGAGCTTGGCTTTATTAGATGAACAGAATATTTTAACATCAAAGCATGTAACTGAAAGTTATTTCAAATCTAGTGAATTGGATAACAAAGAGAGGATGATAAATTTGTACTGCCTGAGCTGTCTGACGAAGATATGCCATTTCTGAGGCAGTGAATTAAAAGATAGTGTTCTCTGCACATCTGCAGTATCTTTTCTGTTATACAGAGAAACAGATAACCACAAAGATCCTGAGGTGAGACAAGAGAGCCAAAAAAGGAAAGTTTGAGAGCTCAAGACAACACACTAACATTCTGTAAGGTCAAGCAGATTGAGAGTATCCTGAAGCATAATATTTACTATTTATTACAACCTACCAGTTGAGGATTTTAAGAGGTGAGACTGGCCTGCTGCTGTTTCTTCAAATGTGCAAAACTCATGGTCTAGGATTTAAGAGGTTGGTAACCTATACTTATTTCTTTAAACACTGGCTCTTAGACTCTCAGATAACAGCAGTGTATATTACTTTTTAATAACAGGCAACATTAATTTGTTCCGTGCACAAGTTTCATAGTCTGTGGCATTACAAAATTTAAACCATATATTGCACATGAAAATTACGGCAAATCTAGCTGCACGATGTTACACAATGGTGTTTCCTGAACTGCACTGCCTTTCTGTCTGGTTTTGTCCATAGCACAAACTGGTAATATGGGACTTTGAATCCGGTTGAACTACCTTTACTGCTACTGAAATAAACCACACTTCCATTGACTGTATCTTTCCAAGATTAATGACAAGATATTTTCAGTGGAGAGCCTCAGCTATAAATTTTTCTTTACCTAGGAAAGAAGTTTTCTAAATACAAAATATAAATCACCTCTCCTTCCTTCACCCACGAACCCCAAAATGTCACGGTTGGTTGATACAACTCCGCAAGTAAACCAGTTATGCTATTTATGCTGTGCAGTGCAATCCACATATTAAAGGTATGTTTATGTTTCCATGAACAAGCTTTTTGATATTTTACATCATCTAGATTTCAGTTTTGGATAGACTAGGACTAGATATACGGTAATGTTAAGTACAAAATCCTAAGGTTTTTGTCTTAGATCCCTATGCCAGCATCTGGCATCAAACCGTAGATGTTCCAGTAACAGTTACAAAAATCCTTTATTGCCTTTGTCTTACAATGTTATTGTCTGCTACGGAAATAATTTTTATAAACATCGGATGAATAGTCTAGCCTCTAACACCAGCCAAGCTAAGAGAAGGCTAGGAAGGTTTTGTAAGATAGCTGTGACATTTACATCTGTCTTAAGATGGACCTGCAACATGCTGAGCCCCTGAGAACTATAGTTTTTAATGCCCATAACTAGCCTGCAGGCAAGAGATTTTTTTTTTCTCTCCCACAGTTTGCAGTATTCCAAAAGCCAGAATTGTTCCAGGTCACAGACAACCTAATGAGTCTGGATTCAGACATTTTAGGTCAGAGATGAATATTGCTCACTGTTTCATACTGTTAAATATGATCAATTTTACCTTTCTCTTCAGGGCTTAGTGGATAGTGGAGCTTTCAAAAGACAGAGAAAGCTTCTTCATCTGAGCCCAACTGAATAAAATTTGAGGTGACTTTAGAAGTTCATATAGACGTGAATGGAATTCCTGTGAAGTTGTTTCATGGTGCTTTTATATAATCAGCTACAAAGTTGCTTCACAGCCTTTAGTAAGTGGGAAATCAGCTGAGGTTCACTGAATTAAAAAGCCAGATCAAACATACTCTAGGGGAATAAGATGTCCTGAAAGGTAAGTTAAACACATTCAGTTTCTAGGACGGTAAGAATTTAAAACAAGTCCCAGTGAGCCTAAAAAAGGAAAAACCCAACCAGCATACCTGGTCTGAGAAAAAGCCATGTGTGCAAACTAAAGTGATATTTTAAGTTCTTATCTCTGTCCATTAACTGCAACCATCAGTCCCTCTTCCCTACAGTCTGACCACACACTCACTCACACACCATCAGACACACACAATCACACTCACAATCACACACACACACGCATGCACATGCACGCACACTAATGCACACACAGGCGCACATGCTTGTGCAAGCGTGTGTATGTGCATGTGTGGATGTGTCTGTGTGTGATTGTGTGTCTGAGCTGGATGGTGTGTGTGTGTGTGACTGCTTGTGTCCCTCTGTGTGTGTGTGTGTGTGTGTGTGCAAGAGTGTGTCTGAGTGTGCAAGCATGTGCATGAGTGCGCATGAGTTTGTCTGAGTTAGCTCTGAATCAGAGGGTTGGGAATGCTGGAAACAGGCAAGCAGCACACCTTTGGCTGCAGGCCATGAACAACCACAAGCAAGCCCAAGGCAAGGACAGTTGAGAAGCAATTTAGTGAGATGGTGAATTGAGTTCACCAGTTCAGCCACAGCACAGCCAGGATACCTGCCTTGCACTAATACTTCTTCTTCAGAAGGAAAATACAATTGGCACACATGCAGCACTCATACTCAGTAGACCATCTAACTCTAAGGGAAAAGTTCTTAACTGTTCACGAGCACAGGACAGTACTTCCACTTCTAACAAGAGTTGCTGCAGCCTTTCTCTTGCTCCACTTCTCACTGCCACTGAAACCTGCACTAGCAGAGGAAATAAGTACCACTAAAGCCACTACGACTGTGCTGTCCTCTGAGAGACCAACTGTTTTAGAATGCACTTGGAAGCAAGATAATATATTTTCAGGTTGCTCTTTTGAGAAAAACTGAGAGAGAAACCGAAGGAGAAAAAATAACAAGAAACAGAAAACAGCAAGCTGAGGGAGTGAAACACTGGATAATTGTAGCATTCGTAACAGTATAGAGAATGTTCTCACACCCACTTTTAAAATAATATATCAAGAATACATGCTGTAATGCAGAAGTCATTTAATTTTAAATGTTTTAGATGACAATTTCACCATGTAACAAAACCAATAAAGTTTGTGTGGCTGGTATGCCATCCTGATAGCCATAACACAGACATTCTTTTACAGACAAAGTGTCACTGCTGAAACATGCAAGCAGCAAATAAAATTCAACCAAACAACTACTCTGATTTAATTATAAAAAGCAAGTGTTTCTACTACAGACCACACAGGTCAGAAATGCAATATAGGCAACATGGCACTCAGCTTGCTGCACAGAAAAGGCCCAACCTGGGGAAAGGGGGGCAACTCCCAGGATCCTGCTGCCAGAGACACTGCAAAAGAAAGGAGGGCTGCTGGGACAAGTTACACCTGAAACTAAAATGAGCGTTAGGAACTCTTATCGGATTATCTCAAATCAGATACAGACTATATTTGGAGTGGATTTTAAATATCATTTTTTTCATATTGCATTCAAGAAGTAAAGGTTTCATATATGGGCAGAGAACTTAAAATCTGTTACAGAATCACAGTAGTTTGGAAAAAATACAGCAGAAATACTGCACAAAAGAAGGCTCACTAATTTACAAATTTCTGCCAGGCCCAAGGCAATCTTCACCTTGCTTAGGGAGATTTGCTTCAACAAACAGTATCACTGATAAAACAATTTTGTCTCTATGATGTGTTTACGTATTTTACTACTGGCGCATATACACCTAATGCACCCAAATGAGCTACAACAGTGAAGGTGGCATATGAATGTCATGCTAATCCAAGCCCACACAGACTAAATGTCATCAGCTACCACTCAGCACCCCTGCCATCTCCAGACTTACACACTATGACTTACAATGGCAAGTTGTTATCTCCGTGTATTAAAGCTGAATAATTATTTCTGCGATTTTGAACAGCTGTGCAATATATGAAGTTCTTCACTGTCAGCATCTCCCAGTTAATGGCCATCAGAGAAGAATAGTATCAACTGTCTAATTTAAGTACATAATTTATCACCATGGACAAGAGCATAGTATCAAATGAAGGTAGGACTGAGAGTATTGTGTACATGCTCAGCACTGACAGATTTTCATTTTTCAATAGATTATTATCAGAGAAGATGAAGAGTTTCTCTTATACAAAACTAAGCCAGTGAAGAACGTATTTTACTTGAATTAAGTTCAAACAGAAGTAGAAATTTAAGGTAGCCTGTGTAATTTATACCATTGAATTTATATTAAATGACTAGCTCTCCTATCCTTCAGGACAGACCTCCATTTCAAGAGGCACCTTGACAGAAACAGAATTTGGTGGGAAGCGCAGCATGAAGTATTACTGACTTGAGCATGATTTTAATTAACAGATATAGGCTTATTAAATCATCTGAAAAATCATTCTGCTCTTAGTGCACAGGTCTTTAGTATTTGTTCTATGCAGTGAACAGGACTATAGTGATGGCTACCAGATTTACTCTTAATAATCTCAGTAATCATGTATGACAGTATCACCTTCATATTTAGGAAACAATTTTACAGGAGGAAATACTCAACAGTAACACAACCCCACTATCACAAAACAGATTCCAGTATCACCTAAGTCCATTATTTCCTCTGCATGGAGATCCCTAGCTCAACCTTTCTCCCACAGACAGAACTGGAAGTGGAGGGCCTTTAGCATCTGCTTCCCCTCGGCCCAGTCCAGCTGTGCAGAGCTGCTTCTGCCTGCAGACATGCACTTAAAGGAGCTGGAAGGCTCAGTGCTGACATGCTGCAATGCAGAACAGCTCCTGCCTCTGCTGCATATCAACTTAAGCGATCAGCATACAACCGGCAGTACAGAGTTCGGAAACATTTGTTTTACAAGCAGGGATGATGATAGTGATGTTTCAGATCTCTAACCTGGGTTCCCTGCAAGTGCACTCATGTCAGCCAAGGAAATAATAAAGAAGATAAACCAACAAACCTACTTCCTCAGCCCAGCCTAACAAAAACAGGGCATTGATCCTTCATCATCTTTTTTAAATATTCATCATCTGATGCAGTGGTAGCCATGATCATTGCCAGTCTGGTACTACAGTGATTTTAGTGAGAGCTTTAAATGGATGCAAAGTGACCCATCCTTCACAGCGCAAGCTATTTACAACTACTTTTCTGTATGTTTTTTATCACCTGTGAGACCTGACCAGAGCCAGTACCAAAGACACAACTCTAGCCCTGACAGCATGGCACAGTGCCTGCGCTACTCAGAGAGCAAATTGCCTAAGACTGCATTCACTGCAGATGGAGATGACAGGCAAGTAGTATTACACAGCCAAAACAGTTATAACAACAAAGGTCATTTCTACCCCAGTCATGTCCCTTTTCAGCTTTGCTTTTGTCCAAGAAACAGACACTTATCACCTCCAGTAGCCCAGCAAAAACCTAAACCTATTAAGAAATAATATTAATTCTCTACAAAGAAAATATGAACCCATTAGATTGAATTTATATTGGAAAACGTGACGTAAAAGCCAATTACATCAGATCACCCAAGTTTACAATAGCAATTTTTTTTTTTCCCGTGCTCTTTCCTTGTTTCATAAAGACATCCCAAATTCAGCAGCTTACCTGATCTTGCAGAGACATAACAGGATTGTTTTTGGTTGTATTGATATGTAGAACATGGTATTTGTTCTTCGCACAGAGATCATAGGCAATATTTGTGAAGGATGTGCTGGCAGTCTTGGGTACTCTGTTGTAAATAATCACCACATCATCTTCTTCATCCAGTGTCACATCTTGTCGGGGACCATCTACCGTATGACGTTGCTCTATTTCTCTGACTTCATGTCTTGCAATCGCCCTTTCTGTTAAGGATGAAAAATATAAAATGTCACTGTAAACAGCACCAATTCTGAAGTTCAAATCTTAGAACACAACCTGGTGAAAAGCAGTAACTCCTCAGCAATAAAGGAAACACTTGCTGTCCTATGTATTTCTGACATATCTGAACAAAACTTGATCTATAAAAATGAACGAAAGACAGTCCAACACGGAACACAAAGCCTAGAAAGAAAACAGTATGCTTAGGGAACACAGACCATACTCTTATGACTCACAGTGATGCCACTGTCTTTAGAGACATCATCTCTACAGAAAAATGTCTATAATGCACTATCAAAAGAGTGACATCCCTGAAATATCCCAAATAATTTCTATAATACACCTAGTTAAAAGTTATAATGGAGTTAAAAACGGAGGTAAAAGTTATAAATAAAACAATTTGAAGAATAGGAGTCTTCTGGAAACAGAAATACTAACACAGCCAACTGACTGTGCAGAGGCACTGTCATTCAGACGAAACCACTGTTTTTTTATTTCAATTGATACAAGCCCCAAGAGTAAAGCATTAAAATAAACGGGGCTGCAAAAAATTAAATTAGTTTTATTAATTTGAAGTTTGACAAGAACAGAATCAAGAGGTGCTTACAAAACAGGTAACATTAAGGTGAGTGATCTCTGAGTACTGAAATACATCAAATACATCAAAAAGAAAGAAACATGGAAAGGCAAGCAATGAACAACACATTTTGGCAGAGTGAGTAGTTTGCAAATAAACCATCTTTCCTTTTATACAAAGGGCAATACTCGGAGTAATTGAACATTGCTTCAAGTGCTAAAAGCTTATTTGGAAAATAAAACTCACAGTATTACGGCTTTTTCTTTTTTTATGCTGCTGAATATCAAATACCCTGTGCTGATTGAGACACAGTTTTTTTCTGTTCCAGATAAGTATGTATTTTAATACAATTTGTAATACAGATGTCAAAGCACTTTTTCTCATTCATTTATGGTGATACTGCCCTTAATAATGTATTCAAAGAAATCTGCATTTGTCAACAGTGTAAGCTGAAGTTGGTATCACAAGAGTAACCTGTAATTCTCTGCATTATGTTCTTTTACAGGGTATAGCTCTTTATGAATGACACGCTTTTAACAGCAGCAGCAGCTCTTGGCCTTTACCTTCCTTGCTTCTTTAACCCAGCTCCTTCTATTCTCTTTCACCAAACCTCTTTTAATTATAACATAAAATCACTTTTAAAGCAGAATCATTAAGCTGTGAATAGCCTACCCTGTAATTCCACATAAATTGTCTTAAACCACAAACTTCCATCTGTCTGAAATGCTTCAAAGCTTAAACTCACTCACTCTCTCATATGCTCGTATCTCACACCCCATAACTAAGTTACATCAGTATGAAAATGTTTGTAGAAAATGCTTATTGAGTATATCTCAATTTTCCACATGACATCTGTTGCTCCCCACTACATCAGTCACAGTTTTTGCTCCTTCCTTTCTCATTTGCTACCTCTCCCATCACTGCTGGCAAACGTCCTATTTTGGGAAGAGATGAGGCAACAGACTCAGGTTTCATCTCTCTGAAGATGGCTACAACAAAATGGGGCTGGCAACTCTCCCCTCCGTGCCAGTAACAGATTAGAGGAAGCATTTGGTACGGAACATAGTTAACCATGTGGCTGCCCAAGGCTACATGGATACTGAATACCACCTAGAGACGCTGAAATGAAACAAATTTAATTGGTATTTTCTACACCAGAGTAGTAGATCTAAGTCAGATTTGAATTATAGCTGCACAAAACCCCAGGGCTGATGAGTGTGGCTGGCGCAAAGGGAAGCTTCCTCTTTCACATGGAATAGGGAAACATTTGAGAAACAGACATGATTTGCAAGAGGATTAATGAGAAATATTCCTCTAATGAGGTATTTTAAACCTTTAAAGAATTAGTGTGACAAGTGCACTTTAAAGACCATGCATAAGATATAAAAGCTGCATGATTGCATGCAATTAGCAGAAATGCTATTGCATCCAACCACCTTCACCTTCCCATGGCAAGGGGGAAAGCAAGAACTCATATAAGGAGCAGGACCTTCACAAGCCTGAAGTATACAGACAGTCCTATTATGAAAAAAATAAAGAGGCCTTAAATTTCAAACTAAAACAAAAACTGATCTTTAAGATAAAGCACTGAAATCACCTTTTTGGAATAATTGCAATAGTTTAAAAAAAAAGGCTGAAATGAAATGAAGGTTATAAATTGCTAAAATGCAAGGGAAGTTGAAGTGAGAAGCAGAGGGAGCACCTGGAAGTGTCTAACCTGGTTAGCCATCCTAATGGCCTATTTCATTCTAGTCTATGAGTAACACAGTAACAAAAATTGCAAGTTTTGTAAAAGTGCACATTTTTTCCCAGTCACAAATAGTTTGCAGCTTCTCCTTTGAAGTCAGGAAGCTCTTCTGATACTCACTGAAAAGTCAGTTTAACTCTTAAAATGATGTATATCGATTTTATTTATTGATAAGGTTAGTTAGTTAATTTATAATTTGGAGAGGGGCAGAGGTCCAGTAATAGTAACATGCAACTAAGAATAGTCTTTGAGATACCTATGTAATCAGAAGTTAGATAATTTGAGGAGTTAATGGGCATTTGATTAACTACATTTGCTCTTCTATAAAATTTAAATAAGCTTGGAAGTAGAAGCCCTGTAATGGCTGAAAAATGAACGATGCTTACATGTTTTTAGAAGTATGGTAGAAAATGCAATGTTTGCTTTAATGACATTTTACATGTGGAAGATAGGGAGGAAGAAGACGTTAAGTATTTACTAATATCGTGCTTACCAAAGTCTCCTTAGATGACAGCCCTGCAAATTTTGATTACAAGAACCTGTCTACATAAGGTTGGACTGGTTTCACTGAAAACAATTGAAAAGAAAAAGACCAGGATAGGTAATTTCTTTCCTCTTGGAGATCCAGTGGACAAAATGTTCTACAGTCTCATTGCTTTCACAGCATTCTATTTAAACTTCACATTGTAGGAAAAACACCTATGCAAAATTATTAAGAGCCAAATGCTTAAACAGGGTTAACACCATACACACTAAATTTCACATTACATAACTACACCCATTTAAAAAGATATGCAGCATTTAAGCAAGTGATACCTTTGAATATGACAGGTTTTCATAAAATTGTAATACAGGATAATTTTAAGGCATAAGATATTCTCACACTTTTTTATTATTGCTTGTTTAATTTCACTGTAATACACAATATAATTGCTATATCCTTGGGATAAATGCAATACTGTCACCTGCAGTTGTCCTGCAAGCAAACTTTCATCAACTGCAAGGACAGTTTGCACATAGGCAATACCAATATGATCAGTGTAATAACAGTTGCTGCACTGATTATTTACCAGCAGATGAGTTACTTGCAGAAAGCTCTTAGCTGGCTGCTTTGTAAACAGCAGAACAACTTTGTTTTCTCACTTATTTGTCTATACATTCTTCTAAATCCTCCTTCACCCTATTTCTGTAAGTCAGCATCTTGGCATGACTTACATTTCTTGAGCCATCCTCTTGTAGCAATAAACCACAAAATATCATGGCTAGCAACAAATTGGTTTGCCAGTCAGATGCTACCAGAAAATAACATATAATGGGCAAGTTGTCTTCTCTTTCAGCAGAAGCACTAACAGCAACATTTCATCCCTACACCATCACTTCAAGGTCGCTGCCCTTTCAAGTCAAAGCAGTTTCTCAACAAGCTCAAAAGTTACTAACAAGAAAACAGTTACAGAGAAATGGACAGACCAAGGATCTCAACTAATAAAATCACCTGTGAAAATCCAATGGACCCACACATACTTCTGAAAACATCTGAAAACCCAGCTGAACAGTATTTACATAATTACAGAAACAAATCACCCAAATGAACAATATTTAAATAATTATAGAAACAAATGACTGTGATCATAAGAAGTTATTAGTCTACATTCCTCGCACATTCAAACAGATGAATGTCTTAGGTAAAACAAGCTTATTAGCATTTACTTCAAATCCAAGTGTTAACTGCATACAAAATCTTCCCAAAGAACACAGTGTCATGGATTTTAACAACTTAAAGATTAACAAAACCAAACATTTCAAATTCCTCACATTTTTTACAGAAGCATAAGAACCTCCTGGGATTTCTGAACAAAGAAATCTATCAAAATCAGAAATTCTTCTTTACCCTACAACTTACCACTTACCATTCTTGATGAAAGACACATTTTGAGCCTTGCTGGCTGTCAAAATTAAGTTCACTGAGTAACTGGAAGAATAATTCAGAGCATACTGCTCTACTTTCTCAAACTATGTTCTTTGTCCTCTACATCTATTTTCCTTCTGCATGTATCCATGGATATTATTTAGGCTCTCTCTTCAACGTGTCTTATGTGCCTGCCATGCTTTGTTGTGAAAGCTCCCACTCAGATGAGGAAAGACTCAGTCTTTAAATAAGTTTTAGCTCAGCAGCCTTCAAGTGTTGCCCAACTGAAGAAAAAGACTCAAACTTGAGTCACGCTGAATCGATGTGAAGGAACTGGACAGCGAGTGTTGATAGCCCCATCCCTAAGCAAACAGTTGCTGGATATCTACACTACTGGATGCCATGTTAAACCAATAAGCAGGTTTCTTCCAGCTGGGAACAACACTGAAGCCAGCTGACTTGGTGCCTCAGCTTTCTTTCCACTGTGCTCCCAGGCCAATTAGGTAAGCAGCTGGTAGCCTGAGGCACGGAGCAGCTCTCAAGCTGTTTCCCCGCCCAAAAGCTGCATTAAACACATGACTGGCCTAAATACCAAACCCGAGCAGGACTGGAAACCGATTCACTATGGACTCCATTCTCCTCTGATGAAGAATGAACAGCAGCTTAAAACCGAATCATAATTCTGTAAGCAAAGTTAATGTTCTGAATCATTTTCAACACCCACCATATACACACAGCCTTCATCTGTCACTGAAATGAGGCCTCCTCTGGGAGCTGTTTAGCAGCACATGACTTACAAACCGGAGTGTAGCCGTATGTAGGTATCAATACTTCAGGGATGGAGAGAAGAAGAGTCAATGGTGCTATGACAATTCATGACCGTGGAGGATTTGTGTCACTATACTCAATTAAATCCGAAGGAAAAATATTGATTGAATTTAAAAAAAGTGCCTAAAAGTTAAATTTGTGCAAGGTATCAGTATTAACATACCTACTTTTTCAAAGATCTTTATAAAAAACAACTCTGCTCTAGTTTTAAGTCTTACTAAGAGCAGAACCACCACAGGTTCTCTAGAAACTTCAAGAATTAAAGACCAACACGTATTTGTGCACAAAGATAACAAAAGAAGATTTCTGAGCAACAAAACTGCAATTTCAGTTGATTTTTTTCAGTCACACATCAAGAACACTGGTACCCAAGCAGCAGACCACTGCCCTTAGACAGAGGGTAGGTACATGGTCCTATTGCATTCTCAGCCCTGCAAACACACTACCACCAATCGCTTCACAACTTCAGAAATTTTGGTTAACAATGATACCATTCAGGGAATGACACTTCTGGAAAGCACTGCTAATGCCTTACGCAGTAGCCATACCTTATTCTGGTTAAAATAATAACTTAGACCTTTTGCTTTCTTTTTTTCTTAGGTATTTATTTGTGTAGTTCAGAACAACTTTCCTAATTAAAAACATCTTAACCCTTAAGGTATTTTAGTTATTTGCATTTTAGACAAAAAATACTGTTGGTCTCATTTGCAAGGTATTTCATAGGCTTTAATCAGCCTATGAAATACCTGCTAAAACCTTTAACTTAACATTTATCTTTAAAAAGTCTTCAAATTCAGGACAGCCTTAGAACATATGTGCTGTGAACCCAGTTCTGACCTACAGCAAGTGAAGATCACATGCAAAGCACAAACCAGGATGGAAAGAGAGTAAAAAGCTTAAAATAATATCAGAAAAGTAATTTTAAGTTTCTTCAGTCAGATCAAAACCCCATGTTTTCTTCCCCTTCTAAGAATTCAGTTGCCTTAGTGGCAAAAAATTCTATTGACTAACTTTAGAAATTTTATTCCAGCTTGTTTATTTTCCAGTAATGCATGAGAAGAAAGAGGTATAAAAGATACTTTGTAATAAACCCCAGTAGTTTGGTGACCCAGTGTAAGTCACTAATATTGCCAAAACATTTTCTTTTGTAGTGGTTAATGCACTTACAGAACAGAAGGAAAAGACTGTTCTGCACTTCAGAACTGTCCAGATAGAATTGTTTTCAAACTCCAACAAATGCTCATTGGAGCTAGTCAAAAGAAAAAATAACCCCCCTCAAAAATCCCAACACAGATCTCCAAGGAGGCACTGAGATTGTTAACTGAAATCTAAAGCAGCAGCTGCCTGAAAATTAGAAGTAGCAATTCTGAAAAGCCTGCTACAGTTCCATTAGCATTTGATATCCGTCACTTTATTCCAAGATAGCATTTGTGCCAGGGCTTTATTTTAAACATGTAAGTAGATATTGATTAGTGAATAATACTGTTAAGGCTTTGATTTTAAACTAAAAGAAAAAAGGTTTACCCAACAGTGAAATCACTCTCCCACATGTACATCCAACCTGATTTGAACATCAGAGCCTGCATTTCTCATTTTTCTGCAAATTTTGTAAGGAAGAGAGATTAGGGTCTGACCAAGTATTTGCTTTGTCTTTTTTTTTTTTTCTTAAAACTAAAGTTAGCATAAAGCTTTATATATTTTTCTTCCAGCATTCCACTGCACAAAAAAGACTACATTGTGGCCCTTTTGGGATTTAAGACCAGGAATACCATGCATGTACTATTAAGTCAACCTGTCTCTTAGTCACATAAAATACAGGACAGGTAAGGGCCTACATCTCAGGTTGTCCCAGGAAGGGCAAAACGAGACAAAATCCCATGGGAAGTTACACATCAGATGAATTGCATATATAGATCAAAGTTTAGGTACCCCAACAAGCATGGCTATTCCCAGAAACAGTATGGCTTATAGCAGATATTTCTGTAAAACAGCATCCAATAAAACAGAAAAAAATAGAAGGCTTAATTCCACCAAATATGAAATCTTCAAAAATTTGTAAATGCTTTAAAACAAAAGGTGCAAACTTAAAACATATCTTCAGCTCTAACTACAGCATCACTGCTATGACTCCTGACTACTGCACATAATACTAACTATGAAGTCAGGTAAAAAGCTACAGAAGCAACATCTTTAGGCACCATGATGTCATAGTATATTTAAAAATAAGCATATGTCAAGCAGCTCCATAAACTTTCCAACTTCAGACTTATCTGTTTTGCTTGACCCAAACGTTGACTTCAAGTTGATGAATTAGCATGAGAGCAAACACAACAGTCACCATTCATCTTTGTTTTCTCCCAGCCACTTGCAATTCCTTGTTTCGTTAGGACAAGTAAACAGATAGCTGTAAAGAGAAGGACGTAATCACACAAGGAAGAAGTTTGTGGCTTTTCAGAACCCCAAAATTGTCAGAAAACTGTTATGAAGCACTGTGACTATGACAAAAGCAAAGAAAAATAGATGCCAACCAGGGATTGGTTCTCTAAATAATAAACCTCAGCTGAGTATATAACAGCAGGGTTTGCTCTTATTTATAGTGCCTTAATATCTTAATGCAGGTCTCCAGTGTTAGCAAGAAAAGTTAATGGAACTGTTTTCTACACACATACAGTTGTCACAAGCATTCCACTATACAAATGCGCATGTCACTCCTTCAAGAAAAATCCAATTCAAATAGTAAAAAAAAGCAAGATCAATATAGAGTGTCTGACTCTATTTAGTAAGGCAGCTTGGAGACTGGTGCTTATTTATACATATTTGTTATTTATATTACTATATAAGCTTTCTGCAGCCATATAATAATTTACTTTTTTTAAAGGGCATTGACTAGCAAAAAAAATCACTAAACTATCTGTTAAAATCATTGAAAGGCCTATATGTAAGGACAATGCTGTATTCTAGTAATAGTTGCCATCAGGTTTAATAAAACTAATTGCTAAGATACACTGTTATTCACAACATATCATACTTCTACCCCTGCTTCTCTTCACACTTCTTGGCTAAACTAACCTAATCTGGAAAACAAGCTATTGCCATCTGGTCTAAGAGCCAAAAAAAGGAAGACAGCAAACAGCACTGCCTTCTGATCAGAACGGCAGCTGACGTGGTTAAGGTAGAAGAGCTAAATATTTTAGTAGGAATCTTAGGAAGTTAGAGTACCAAAATAACCTTATGAGAACTCTGTGTAGCACCAACAGATAAAGCGTGATGTTTGCTTAATTGACACTGGCTATGTATAGATTAGGTATTTACAGCGATAAACATGAATTCTATCCTTAATGTTTTTATAAGAGTTTGTCTATAACAGAAGTTTTGGAAAAAGTTTTAAAAAACGAGAAATGAGCCTGTGTGCGCCCCACAGTTGTTAAGTCATTACAGTATTAATTTTAATTACATTTTTAAAATACTGATTAGGTAAGCTCTTGATTATATTTTTTGTTTTCTTTATGGAAACCATTTATCTTGGTCTTCGCTTCATTTAAGAACTTCAATTTAATTCTATACCCTGGTTGCTTTACACATAAACCAGAAGTAAGTTTTATATTTCCCTCAAAAATGTGAATTGTTAATCAAGATATTTGCTACTTCATGTAGCTAAAATATCAACATAGATAAAAAATACTGCTTTATCTTTTTTTCCAATCTAAGGTTTGCAGCCTAAAGATCTCATCTGAAATGGAGATCAAAAGATAAGCATAAATAAAGACAAGCTCTAACAACATATAGACCACTTAAAAATTACATTTCAGGAACATCAAAGCCGTTTTAAGTAAATGAAAGTACAAAAAAATCCCTATTTTTAATTAAATGCTAGAATTACAAGAAACACTAAATTAAGCCTTAGTAATTATCTCTGGAAAACTCTTCTTGCTGTATCCTTCCCCTCTTCACACCTAAGTCCAAGCTATCCTCAGGAAGAACTAGGAATAAAAATACAGGCAGTATCAACCTGGCTCCTTTTGGAATAAAATAATCACCTGCTTTAAGGGAAGACCTTCCCCTCTGACTTTTGGAGGATTCAAAGGAGCAGTGCTCCAGTGGACTCAAGGGGTCCATAGAAGGAACATTACAAAGAAGTCCTCACAACACGAACCCCCCCTGGCCCTACCCTGGAAGTTCAACTGGACTTTCATGAGAGACGTCCAGATGAAATCCTCAATATGAGTTTGAAACCTTACATTATAGAACATTTGTGACACAACTAGCAGCTAACGCAAACCTTCCACAACCATCTTCTCCATGCTAAGAAACAGGGGCAATTGTACTTCAAATACTTGCATATCAACATCACTACTATACATCTCTTTGCAGCAGACATGGATTAGCAAAATCAAAATTAAACAAGCATGAGCTTGACCTAATTTCATGTCAGTGTGATATGGAGCTCCTTGTGCTCGGTAAAAACAGAAACAATCCAGGGCTAGTGATGTGTACAGTAGGGTGGTTTTGTACAAAAAACTTCCCTCTGGTAGAAGAGCTAGCTGGCTTACTGAAAGCCTCTTGGTGTTAATCCTGATTTAAATTGGATTAAGCTTTTTAATTAAAAAGAATTCCTTTCCTACATGCATGAGAAATATTCTGGTCTTCTCCCAAATCTCTTTTTGAACAAGAAGGACAGTCACTTGATGAAAATTTGTCCAGAACAGAAGGGCAAATCATTCCCTCAACTGCATCTCAAGTAGCTATTACAAAAAGTTAAAAACAATTCCAGCCCCTTGCTCAGTACTTTGGTCCCACAGCAGTAAAGGATACAACAAAGCAGTATTCATCAATCTCTACAAATGCTTCCTGACCACAATACAGCATAATTATTCATTATCAGAAGACATATCATCACTGAACTTACTAAAAGTCAGAACTGCAGAATGTTATGCTGGGTAAGGCAATGCCATTGAAATAAAAGTCAAAAATAATTCTTACGTATTCCCTGCAGTAAGTCCAGCAAAAAAGAGGAATCAAGATTCTCTTTTGGTATTTCAAATTCATTAAAATACTCATTTTATGACAAGAAAGTTAATTTAGCTTTACATACTGTTTTGTTAGCAGTCAGAATTGCACAGTATGCAAAGAGTTGACTGGTCTTGAAAAAAAACCAAACCACCCCAAACCAAACACTAGGAACATACACATATTTGGTCAGATTATCTTTTGCAGACATTAAGAATTTCAATTGTCAGATTTTATTTTATACAAGCAGAGTAATCTCCTTCCAACAATAGTCAACAGGCTAAAATCTAGCATTAACCCATTTCTAATAAGGCTGAAACCCGCAGAGCTCTGTAAGGCAATAATCCTTTTGCTGCCATTGAGAGTGGAAGTGTTTTGAACTGTCAATACCAAGGCACTGATGATATTTTAACTTGATTTTAAAGAAATATTACACAGTCAGCACAGTTATGAATAGCAATGCTAAAACTATTCTGAAGAAAAGGTTTGTGGAAACTTCACAGCCCAACTTCCCAAAGAAGCTGGAACACTGAGAAGTCTGTGCCCCCACCAGAGGTGCAGGTGTTGGTCTGAATTCAGCTTTCTCCAGAGAAGCTGTACAGCCATAACACTTCCTTTCTATGCCAGTATTAACACTACCGAATTCTGCTCTCTGTTCTTCACATCTCCATTCCCAAACCTAAATTCTCCCGAGTTGCTTTTGGTTTAAGTCTCCAGTGACCATCCATGGTTTCCATATATACAATTTAAATTTCCCTTGCTGTTGTATTAAGTTTCCATCCTTAAATTCCATTAGTCTCAATTACTATTTTTGTGTATATGAACAGTAAGGTTCAAAAGTTCATTTTTATGTTAACAAGCTGCAACCATGTATGGATATATATACATTAATATCTGTTGGTAATTCAAACAGAGCATGTACAAAAAAACACACAATTCTTCCCTTACGCTATATGAAATGCAAGTTGATACTTCAGATATTTAAAGATATTTAAATCAGAAAAATATTTTAATCCAAGCATTACTAGGGGGAGGGGCTACAATAACACTACTATAAACTTCTGTGGGAGGATATACTGATTGATACAGTTTTTTATAAGAAATGTATTATTTAGCTGGGATACTTCAAAGCAAAAAATACCACTGGTGAATTCTGATGACACACCACCTTCAAGATACATGTTAAATACTGAAGTTGCTCTTCAGACTGAGTGAGCAGAGGGAAACATGAAAAGGACTTCTTTGTCATGATACAGACTCTGGCAACATTGTTACATAAGGAATAAAATAACAAAGTTAAAAAATAAATTACTGGAAATAAAATAAATTGAACTTTGAATCGTGATACTCAGTAAATTTAGTTGCAGTGGTTAAAGAGGGTATTACCCATGTGACAACAGTGCTCAGAAGACATCATACTATGGTAGGAACAATTAATACACAAGTTTGGGCAGAAAAGACAAAGGAGAAGTCAAGAGGCAATAGTCCTTTATAGTATCATGTGGTGCAAAGGAAGCTCCACGATGAGTAAATATTGAAAATGCACATACTCTCATCCTTCAACTGCTCAGTTACTGTTCTATATCCACCCCTTCATTTTTATCTTCTTTTCCAATTCACAGTTTATCCTTAAAAAGGCGGAAACACTGTGGCTGTACGTAAGTTGTAAACACCAACCTCCCTTACTCATATTAAAATAATTTCTGAAGTCTTAATACTTTTACATTCCTAGATTAAAGTAACTTCTCTTAGTTTCCAAACAACCACCTCAAAATATTTTCACACCTCTTTTGACACCCAGTTCATACCAACTTACCTTCTTCTCAGAAGGCAAAGATATCTTGGGCTGACATCAATATGCAGGATTAAAATTGATGCAGGGTAAAAATTCTCACTATGTTTCATACATCACACTATCAATGAGGAAATGGGTCCCTTTTCACAAAAAGAAATTCTGTATCGAAATCGTTGTAGATCAGGACTTCACATCTCTGTATGCTACTAGCCTACAGCCAACTGAGAAGATAAGAGAACTCTCAAGCAAGATACAGGACTGTACTGCAGTACATATGTATAGCTATTTTTTCAGCAAAACGATGTCAAATTTAAAAGAGCTTATTCTGTCCAAGTGGCCTCCCCTCTGTGTTCCCAAATGTGGACAAATTATCCCAACAGTAATTTGGTTAAAATAGCAGCCATTTCTTCCAAAGGCTACGGAAAAGGCGCCTCTCTGTAGTTCAATGTCACAAGACGGCAAATACAACAGGTAGTAGAAATTTCACTTGACTTTACATGTCAGTGTAAAGTAACAGTAACTGGAACTTCAGTAATTTTGTATGCCCCATGAACTATTTTAACCTGTTCTTCAGCTCAGGTACAATTTCTGTAATATATTGGCTTCTAAAAACTGTATTTACTATTGTACAGAGTAAGGTTTCTTTCAAAATACATTTCCTGTTGAACAAAACAGCACTGAGCTGCCACAGCTCTGTTCTGCTTTTGTGCCTTCCGGCTGCTCAGAGGTTTAGGTATTGTGAGGTTTTGGTTTTGTTTTTAAATCATGGCTCTCAACACCTTAGAAGCAAAGGAGTTTCATGCTGCTTCTCTCCGAGGAAAAGATGACTGTGCATCAGAACATGCCAGACGTCTCCTGACATCAGAGGGAAGCTGTCGAGTGCTGTGCTGTGACTGCAGTGGGGTAATTGACACAAGTTTAATGGCGCTGTCTGGCCCAACTAAGCTGTGGGAGTCAGACTGGCTGTCTCTGCACATCTGTTGTGGATATAAGCATTTGAGAACAATCCCTGCTTTCAGCCCAGATACAAACTCATCCAGTATATTCATCAAAAAAGCAGTTGAATCCAATGGCTTTTCATTTTCCAAAATGATAGAGACACACTCCCTCGTGACTACAAACATGACTAGTTCCAACTTCTGAACTTGAGATGGAGTACTCCCAGCTCCTCTGTGAAGGGTCACCATGTGCAAAGCACATAGCCACAGGAAACAAACCATAGGAAATCATCTTACCTATTGAGAACATTTCTGAATTGATAACAACAGAGCTGCAAAAACCCATAGAAATTCACATTCGTGCCACTAAAACAACTGCAACAAACTGTCTTGGTGAAAGGAAATCCACCACAGATATGAAACACATTTTTTTCAGGAAGTGAGAGCTCTTGATAATAATTATTTAGACTATTACAAAGCTTAACCTCACTAGGCTGAGCACAGTTCTGCCTCTCAGAGTCACTTTCAGCCCAATTTGGAAGTCACAGACAGCATCCTGGCTCATTTAACACACAATACAGTTGTCCTTAAATTAGTCCTAAACTGATAAATATTAAAATTATTTGTCATGTTAATTTTATTATTCAGATTATTATTACATGTGAAAGCAGGAAACTCTCAGGCAGTATAGGTATTTAAAGGTAACTTGATTGCAAAGTTTATAAAGAAAGCAACAATAATTTACCATTTATCAGAGAATAGTTTGGGTTGGAAGGGGCTTTTAAAGGTCATCTAGTCCAACTCCCCTGCAATGATTTGCAGTCAGTTGTGCAAAAATCAAGACTGACATGATGAAAAGCATGAATAACGCAAGCAAGGGGTTTTTATTTGCTGTCTTGTTTTCTCACTGTACAGATACACCTGGTTCCCATTACCAAGTCCTTCTTCCCAGCTGGGAAGGGTAGAAATCTTCACTGTAAAATATATGCTGACACACACCTTTCAAAAGCTAGTGTTTTAACAGTTTTATCAACTAGTTTAAATACTTGAGGAAATCATGTGCATTCTCAGAATTAAAATTATATCTATTACAATAAATGCTCTTTAATCTAGCCCTCACTAGCTGAGAAACACACCGCAGAGATTGCAAAAGTTTGTGACTAAGAAACATTTCAGCCATTTTCCTGTTTCTGTTGCCTACCTGAATCTAAGGATGCATTTTATGTTCTTATTTTACCATAGTAGTACAACTATGCAAACCTTTCTTTTAAAAAATAGTGTCACTAGAAAGATGAGGCACTATCTCTGCTAGTTAGTGGGAATTTTTGCATCAAGGAAGCTGTCTTTAAAATGAGTTCCATGTCTTCAAAATTAAATGAAGTACTCATTTAAGAAAATAATTAGCATGTACAACAATCACTTGAAAGCCTATCTCCTGCTATAGGACATTTCCATTGGGCAGCAATCTGGACTGCATTATAAGACACTATTATACATGAACAGATGGAAATCATAAACTGTTATTTAGCTACAGATTTCCTGTCAGAAACTTATATAAAAAGAAAAGAAGGAAATACACTTAACATTTTCCATTAGCCAACATCAAATCACTGAAAAAAACAGAAGCATCCATGTAAAACCTATGAGACAGCAACCTATTTTTAATCCATATCTTTTCATGTCCCTTATATATCAGATAATCTTATTTATTCCTATGTTTTTATCCTTAGGCACACAATATAGGATCAAAACCAATAAACTACCCACGAAAGAATACACATACGTTTCAGTTACAGTTAAAAATTAAGACTTCTCCAGTTTGCATTCTTACTTTTGGCTGAAAATCAGTAGAAGACATTGAAGCACTACAGAGCTTCACAGGTTTGTCAGAACCGATTATTGTATCACAGGCCAAAAATCTGTTAAACCTTCCCACTATAAGCTATAATGAACTGTCTTGGCTAGAATAGCAAACACATTGTTTATATCATTCAGACATGAAAGATACTCAAGTTGCAAAGATTAAGGTATATAACATCAAATTAGTATGAAAATAAACTGCTCCCTTTGTTTAAGGGCAAAGTAATATCCGCTGTTGCAATCAATACAACTATTTTGAAATACAGTATTGTCTTGGATTACACTTAATCAGAACCTTCTGCTTCACTGCCAGGACTTAAAAAGAAAAGTAAATATTAATGCTATTAAAACACAAGACAGAGATCATCAGTTGCTGAACATGGCATCCAAGAGGAATGGCGAGTATGGGAGGTAAGGTACAGATATCATCTGCGCCATGGGAGCTGTATTTCACAGCTGATAAATTGATAACTTCAGCTACCTGAAAACTAACAAACCTCCAAAATATTATTTCATCAAAACTTCAGAACACATTAAGTACCGCATGAATGTTTCCTTTTGCATGTAAGTCAATAGTAGCGTAAATTTTTAGTCTGCACATAAACTGAATTTGCTGTTTTCTTCCTGGACTCACCAATAAAAGCTTGTAATGTTATTCTTCTATACATTCAGCTTCTTTAATTTCATTTCTCTTTCTGCACAAACACAATACAAGCAAAGGAACATACAGACTTTCTTCTGTTTCAATGGTCTTAAAGACAAACCAACCTTCAAGATCACTGATGACCTCCAAAAGGATTTAAATATTGCTATTAATTACTCCAGGCTAACAACAGTTAGGGCTTCAGGCACAACCAAGACAACATACTTAATTACCCAATTCATGTGGCGAAGTTAGGAGATCAAAGTGCATTAAACATGGGGAGGAAGGAAAAGAATTGGAAAGAAAAAATAATGTAGAAGTTGGCTACAAATCACAGAGAGTATGTTGTGTTATTCCACACTCCACTAAAGAGACAGCACTGAATCCAGAATTTCTCATTTGTACGTAAGTTTACATACAGTTGCAAAAAAGTTCAAAAAGTCTGTGTTATTTTGGTGAGAGCTGGGAATAGTCTACACAAAGTAAACCTGGCAGCTCACAGCTATCTCAAACTGACCCTTGGGAAGGGCATCAGAATTCTGCAATATATGTCTGGACACAGCTAATAAGCCTAGTCATTCATAATTGACAATATTCTCCTTTTATTTTACATTTTGCAGTTGAATAAGAACTTGTTTGTTAACCCAAACTGGAGAGAAGGAGCCTGAGGGTTTACTGAAAACCACCATTAAAACACAACCATAGTTCTAGTACGTGAAGTTAAAATAAAAATATCTATTAAAAACCCACTAAAATAGGTGGGAAACCATCTTAGAGAGTAGAAAAATATACGCCTGTATACTTCAATGAAAGAACACCGTGCACTCTTGATGGTTAACCAGGTGAACTGGAGGTAAAGAAGTAGTGCTAGCTACAAACAAACAAACAATCATGCAGTTTCAAAAGCTTTTAAGGTTTTTTTAGGTAGCTTTTAATTTACTTGAATGGGAACACTCTGAGGCCAGAAAGCAATGAGTGGTCTGAGGATCCTATCTTCCAACCATTAGGCTTATGTAATCTACTGCCTCAGCCTTTTTTCTATGGCTGCTTTATCAAAGAATAAACACAAATATTTGTTTATAAAGCTGCAGGAATTTGAGGGGGAATGGGCATTTGGCTTTCTCTATCAGATGAATGATAGTCTTCGTCTATCTTTTTATACGTAAGGCAGTTGAGATAACATTAGGTCTTGTCTTAATGGATTTTGTTTTAGTATCTTCCAGCTCAGAGGTAATATAACATGACATACAAAAGGCTTGTGAACAGGCTGAGAACACTGGGGACATCACTTCAGCTCCCCTTAAACTCCCTCCAAGCACAAACTTCTGCTCTACAGAACATACCTATTATTATAAACTTAATCGAGATATTTCTTTGCCCATTTATTAGAGACTGAAATAGGAACCAAGAGCCACTGGTCTGTTCAGATAAAGTTTACTAGCATCCAGCAATACATCCAAGTGAGGAAACAGAGGATCTTTCAATACATTTGGTATTTGTACTGGCAGACACAAATAACAGTAAACAAGTTTTTTGATTGCAGACTTGTAAACTAAAGGGAAGGAACATATCATCCAACTCCTTTCTTCTCAAAGCTCTGCCACTGGGAAGACAGAGCACTTCTTTTAGAGGAAGAAAGACCTAGTATTCAATTGTAGTACACCTGAAAGCAAATCCCTAACAAAAAACCCCACCTGAAGTAACTCCCTGCCACAGATGTCAAAAAGTGATCAGTACACGATTATGCCAAATACTTTATAATAAAGTTCAAACTGTGGGTTTTTAGCTATGATGGCCCTACTTGCGTTCTGTTCACAGCTATCAAGTGTCTTCTCAAACACACCTTGCTGCCTCTCACAGATGTCATTTTAAGCACCAAGCCTGCAGCTGTTCAGCTTCCAGTGTCAAATCTCCCCAGTACTTCCTAAACCCTCTGAGAAGCTCCTATTCCTCTGTCTTAAACACATCCAAATGTTCAGATGCCCACATACAAGTTGCTGTTGCCTAGTTTCCATTAACAACTAAAAATAAAACAACAGGAATAAAGCTTAACACTCAGGGATGGAAACACTAATATTCTGATCTACGAAAATCCGTATTTATCAATTGATGCAGAAGCAGTCACCAGATTAAGATAATGACAGTTGAAAGACAGTTCCCCAGGTTAATCATACCTATAGAAAATAAACAAAAATTATGCTTTTATTTCAGTTAAGAGTTTTGTTCTACTTTGCATTTCACAAATTCTATATATTAGCCAAAATTTGCTACCTCAACCTTAATTTGTTCATATTTATTCTGGTTTAAAACCCAGCAGGAAAATTGAACCCCCCTCAAGTTGTCCCCTTTCTCCTGCCTCCTTCTGACAGTGGAGGAAACACTGGGAGAGATTATAAGATGGAATCACAATTTACTGAAACATCGTAATAACCACAACAATATTAATAAAAGTGTACAAAAGAGCAGTTTACCCTCAAAAGGGGATTCACCAGAGAACAAACAAAAACACTTTCTGAAGACAGTGCCCAGTGTGGTTTCCCAAAGGCAAAATGGTGACCACCCCTGTGCTGGGCCTGTGGTACATGTGAAAACAAAAGCTTAACCTCCCCCAACCCAAAACCAGCGGGAAAACAAGGACAAGACAGAACCTAGTGGGACCTGAGAGGGCTCTGAAACAGATCAGCCGATGCTTCTCCTGGGCCTGACCTTGTGGGAGCAGGACTGGAAATTCGGAGTTCTGGCTGTGGCTCCGGCAGCGCAGCTTGAGCTCCATGCAGCTCCACTGGGCTCCGTGCCGTTCTCTCCTTTTTCTTCTTCTGGGAGCCACATCTTGGGCTCGCTGGCACTGTCTTTCAGCACCAAACCACAAAACCTGCAGCTCAGAGGAATGGGAAAAGGAACCACCAGTTGCAGAGCAGGGCTGGGTCTGCCAGGCTGGCCCAATACCTGCACACTCCTCCCTCGAGCCCAGGCTTTCCGCTTCCAGCTGCCTGCTGCTGACACCACACCTGCACCATGTCATGGGTGGTACAGAATTAAACAGTACCACCCACAGAAACTACAGAAACTCCAGCCCTTTTCTCTATAATCACAATAATGTTTCACAAGATATTTACCTTTGGTAATCCATGTATGCTTCCTGAAAAAATCCCACCTTCACCCTGAAGAAGCTGTGAACACTTGACAAACAGAAACCACTTGAAAGTGTTTATTCTTAAGCTCTCTTATATATATCAAGGTCTAGATAATCACTATGCTGTAGCAAATGAAATAATTTGGTTTTTTTCAGTTGCATTTGTTTTCTGCTACATGCTATATTTTTAGAGATTTATCTCTCTATCCAAGTTAGTCATACACATTTTTATACCTATATTTTGCTACAGAAAAATAAAGAAAAATAAAAAGACAATGAAAAACTATTTTACAGAGTAAAACATTGATATAGCAACATGCATATGACTAATATACAGACTAGGTGCTTGAAACAGCTTCTACTTCAATCATCATTTCCCTATTCAACTATTCTGCAAAATGAAACTAACCCTTGACTGACAAAAAATACAAAAATGTCAGATTAAAAGATTTTTTTCAGGTTCCAGACATGTAATACTCTGCTGCTTGTACTGGCGGTCTGTAATTATGCAACACAGATATAGCATACTTATGCAAATGAAACTTATGCTAAGGGATCAGTTTCTCCATCCTTGAAGTGCAGAGACCCAGCAGAATATCTAATGGCCCCAAAATCAGAACTTCGAGTGGAAAAAATTTTGCCAGTAAAAAACCACCTAAATACGCTCATGTATATTTGAAAGAATGTGTTAAAGACACTAGAATTCTGATTTCAAAGTGAAAATACTCAAATCACTCTTCTGTCTCTCACAAGGAGAGCCCATTGTCAGTATCTATTTTGAAAGCAGCTATTACACATCAGCTTGCAATAGTCTTCCCATCACTGAATGAATGCAAAGGTTCACAATAGTGAACAGTTAATTCACATTCTTTCAGAAAGAATCTGGACAATTAAAACATTGCTGTTCCTTCTCAGAACAAAACACACCTTCATATTGTCATTATATAACTTCTGCTAATAGGTATGCTTTGTACACCAGTCAAACTCTCTGTAAAATCAAACCCAGCAATTGTCTTTATGAGGCTAGTCATTAAACTTGTGCTTTACTACCAGAGTGTCTGCTTTCATCAAAGTATTTATAGTAGAGGTGGTAACAGATGTCTCCTGTTTTTATTTAGCTTTCCTAAAACTGCAGATGCCAGTGCAGTATTTGTCAACTCTTTTGGCCTCTCAATTATTGTACAGAAGAGCTCAGGGAGACACATCAGAGCCTGGGAAGTACCATGCCTTAACAAGAATGAGGAATGGGCCATGTGTCTGCTCCTCCTCAGCCCTACCTCCCATCTTAGCCTCTTGTCACAAACTTATCTCCACCAGTGGCTTAAGCCAGTATGGTAAACCACAAACAAGTGACATAGTTTTCAATGAAGACACAGCAAAGAGCTGAAGGAGACCAAGGACTGATGCACATTTTCAATGGCTGTATCACAATACAGCAAAATTCACCTCCCAAGGACAAACAATGATTCTCAGTTTGATCCTCTTATGATTTTTGCTTCATCTGGAAAGCAATGCTAGAGATTCTGTGAGAAAGACATTTTGTCTAAACTCTCTGATGCTATGGAAATGTCATAGTCATTTCAACTAAGAAGAAAAGGTTGAGATGGTAAAAGTCAGACAACTATTAGTTTTGCATAAAGGCAATTGAAAGAAAAATTGGTATTTTCTCAGTAAATTCATGGGCTTTAATCAAACAATTAATAGGAATGAAGTTACCATATCTAGATGAATATAATAAAAAGAAAGCAAGTTACCATTTCTTTGCTATTACTGGTATCAGTTCCTTTTTTTTCTGTTGTCCTATAGCTGTGCATACAGACATGCTATTTTTCCAAAAGAAAGTAAATTGTGCAAGGTTACTGCAGAATAAAGGGTGCAGTCTGATGGTCTGTGTTTTAACACTAATAACAGATGGCTTATCTCAGTGAGAAGCCCATACAAAACTGGTTTCTACCTGTATGAACCAAGTTCAGGGACAGGATTGTTTCATACAGTCTGCATATGATTTTTATAACAATTAAACACTCGGAGACAGTTAAAACTACTGAATTAACTGAGCCCTGATTCAACTCCACAGGAATGGCACTGAAATTTCAAAGCAGGGCCAGCAGTACCATTATGGGCACAGTTCTGCTAAGGGATGAAAGATGCTGTCACAGAAACAGGAAAGTGATTTTTTGGGTTTTTTTTAGTCTTATTTCTTTTTCCTATAGTCTCATCTTTCTCACTTTTCCAGTCTACTTCCCTGTGCTCTGCCATATCATCTTTTGGCCAAAACATTCCATGGGAGCCAATACACATTTCTCTTACCTCGAAATCTCCTCCTGATTCCAGAAAGGTGAATGTTAACTTTTGGGTTTTCAATTAATAAAACACGGAAATACATGATACTCTTGGAATATGAAGAAAAAAAACCCAACCAAAACAGAAAAAAACCAACCCACCATAAAAAAACCCCACCAAAATTACATAGCCAATACAGGTTGTCTGTGACTGACATTTTCTTTTTTTAATTAATAGAATCACAAATTATTTTCTTATGCCTCCTTTCACAATCTTTTATACAAAATACCATTACAAGGAACAGAAGTAGCAAACAAATGAGATCTGGCATTGCTTTGTCTAAAAATAACTATTTCTACCTCTATAAATATTTCTCTGTTTCTCTCAGCTTTAAGCTGAGTAGGTTCCTATTTTAGAAAGGAGAAAATAACAACAAAACCAAAAAAAACCAAAAACATCTGCTTCCTTTAGGATGCAAGTCAAAAATCTTTAAAAGATCTTTATAAGCACCTGTTACTTTCTGGTTCCAAAGAAAGAGTGGTACCAAATCAGCAGAAGAGAATTATGACTCCATGAACAGCTAAAAATGGAAAGTGATCCACTAAATTAAAAAGGTTGTGAAAGATTAGGGAAAGTTCAGATAAGATTTATGTCTAGAGAGCTAGCAATAGGAATGAGTTATAAAATATCAATCTATAAAACATGTTAAAAGAACATTTAATATAGAGTTTGTAGTAGGGATAGTTAACATCAGTTTTCACCACGAAAGCAACTTGTAGTTTAAACTAGTTGTTAAATTTGTGTTAGAGACATGCACACAGTAAAAATTAAATTTAAGTTCTGCCCTTTTCCAAATGTTAAGAACAAGTACTTGATTAACATTATGTAAATGTATTCCTATTTTGATCATGACCAAGCAGAAAATGTTCATTAAGATGCAAACACAATATGCTGAGAAAGTCAGTCCACCTCTTTTGCAAATTATTCATTAGGTGTCAGGCATTACATTAACACAAATTTCTACAACAATAAATACACATAGAGCTGCAGCTTGATGTGGGATGAAATGATGGGAACAGTCGCATTTTGAGAGTTAACTTTAATACACTGCTACATAAAGTTTCATGACTAGTGATAGCCTGATTTATATTTTGTGAAACAGCATATTAGATAAGAGAGAACTTTTTGGCTGTTCCCCACTAACACTATTAATTTAGTCAAAAGTTTGTGAAACATTCTGATAAAAACTCCTGCATATTTACATTTTACACAATAAACAATAAAACTACCACTGCTAGAGTTTAGTCCAATGTTTACTCTGCACTGGAAAACAGAAATCAAAATTAGTGAATATGCCTATAAAGATTAAATAGACAATATGCTTTTTAATAGCTTTAAATGAACATTAAAAGAAGATAATGCCAGTTGCAGAACAGGTATTTCAAAGTAACAAAAAAGTAAGTACAGGTTCTGGTTTGAAGTTTGTTCTTGCAGAAATCTTCATAGATGTGATCAGAGAAGCCATTTACCACATCGAAGGAATCTACACGAACACTTTTGAAAGCAGCTCCACAAGGATGGCACTAAGTTTTCATGTTTGGCCAACATATAATAGTGGTTCCTTCCCTGCTCCTTCCTCCAGCTACCCTCCCAGATTCCACAACTGATGGAATAACCAGAGGGAATGTACTTGGTTAGAACTTCACTCTCTGCAAACCAAATCGGAGTTTCTGATAGGTCATAGGGCTTGGTTAGGCCTTTCGCCATCTTCGTAGCCTCCCTTTGGCCTCCTTCTAACAACATCTTTCTTATATTGTGGCACCCAACTGTGTTACTAAAAGCACCTCTCCAAGTCGATAGTGATTCCTTTTTCCCCTTTTAGAGTACCACAAAGGGCTGGAATGTTGCAACAGAACTATTTTAAACTCCCTGGAATCTGGTCTTGTTTTTTTCTCTTTCACTTCTGGGAAATTATGCCACACCTTAATTACCAAATTGAGACATTAGTGCAACTATTTACTAAATGAATATTGTTCTCAAAGCCTGAATTCCTAGCAAGGAGAGTGTTTTTAATGTTGAACAGAAACTTTTTCATAGAAGTAGTGAGAAAAAAAAAAGTCGTTGCATTTACCTATAGCTATTGGATTCTAAGCTGGTACACTCCTAAAAGGAAGTATTTTCTGTATGAAAGATTTTTAAAAGAAGAGAAAAAGAAAGAAATATTTCTGAAAAGTACCTAACTAGTAAAAACTGGTCCTTAATGAAATCACTGTAATGTGACCACCTAGATTGTTCTAGTCCATGGTGGTGCTTTCTTGTACCTTTGGAGCTTCTGGAATGACCACAATAACCACATATACCATGAAACCTGCATGCCTCCAGAATTTATGGATTTAAACTCCCAAAACTTCTTTGAGACTGGAAAATGAATCTTTCAATTTTATAAACAAGGAAGCATTGCACAAAGAAGCCATTTGTCCATGCACAGCCCCCAGCCAGAATTTAAAGCCAGACTGCATAAATCCTGGGCTCAGGCCTTAATTGCAGTATCAGTATCACAGTTCTCTGTAGCCCTGACTGACACAAAGGAGCAGCTGATATTTCAAGAAGGCTGTCCTGAAATCTTATTCAGGTTTGTTGCTCAGAAGAAAGACTTCAGCTGCACACCAGAATGCACATTTTATTTTCTACTTCTTCACCAGAATGTTTTGTCAAATAGCTAGATAGGATTTATTTTGCTGCAGTATCACCTTATGCCCTACTTTGCTAGTAATGCAGTTGTGTAATATGCATTAAATTACCTGTTTGGGCACTTGACACTGAGGTAGCTGTATTAAAAGGACATACTGTGTTAGGTTTCAATCTTGCATACTGCAGAGGGTCAAGATAGCAGTGAATTATCTACTCAGTGTAGATAATTCAATTACATTATTGCATTAAGTACAATACCTTATCAAAATCTGTTAAGTCACCAGTGTCCTTTAAGAATGACAATAGACACACAACTATCAGGAAAATAAAAATCAGCCACTAAATGTTTACCTTTCCCTACTCATTTCTCTGGTGTGTATCAAATTACACAAAATTATATACTTGGGGGTAAAAAAACAGGTGAGCAAGTATCCAGTCCCTGCAGTATCAGGTCTGACAAAAAATGGCACTTTACAAACTAATTACAGTTTTAGAGAACTGTGCTTAAACCTAACTGTAGCAATTCGGCCCCTTGAGAAAAAAAAGGATAGCTGGCTTTCAGAGTATATTAGCATGGGACCAAGCTGCCAGTACCTGTATAAAGACACAGAAAGACAGTTGCATATCTGTTCATGAAGGGTACTCCACCAAGCATGAATTTTATTCAGCAAAATTTTAAATTTTAATTATCAGACTTACCTTACCTAGACATCTTGTTTGCCCTGAGAGTAAGGCCCAAGATACCAGTGATATCATTCTACACTGCAATTAGACATTATCCATCAATTATGTGAGAATTCATCCTTGTATTTTAGTTTCACCAACACGGTTTCCATATCGAAAAATGGAGTAGCAGACTACATCAAATACACAGTTGTGACTGTACACATACCAAATTCACGTACCATGATGTATTTTTCTGAGTGCCCCTTGAAACTTGCAACACCTGGCACCATGTGATGTTTGTTGCTCTCATTGGTCATGATTTAGTAGAATAGGTGAAAGAAGCTCTGGCAGATCCATTCAAGATAAGTGATTCCCCTCCCCTCCAATACAAGCACTGATTATATAAAGACTTTTTAAGGTATTTTTAACTAGGAAGTATACGGCTGTTAGAGATGGACATTCTCTTTAACAGTAAATTTACTTAGCTTTTTAGAAGAAGCAACTTTATTTCCCTGAAAGAAGTCCTTGTTAGGTGAAAGTCATGCCAAAACTGCAAAGGAAAATATCAGCAGTGTTAGCCTCAAAAACAGATGCAGCACTAAGTAAGAACCTGGCTATATTCCTCAGCCTGTTTGGTGGACAGCAACTAGTTCTGAAGAGGTAGGTTCGCTGGCTTTTATAAGCATCCATTTTGTTAGACTAAGCTCATTATTGCTTGGGTTTGACACTCAATGTTAAAACTGATCTTAAAAATACTGCAGTCTCTTCTCTGTGCTTTTGGAAATGAAAACAACTCTTTGCATCTTGCAGTTTCCATGACTGATAATATGATCTGTTCTTTCTATCACATATACATTGTGATTTTTCTTCTTGGGGGCATTGAATAAACTCGTATTCTAAACATTAGATACATTTTTTAAAAATACACACACACTGTACATTCCCCCTTCACAGAACTAAGAACTGAATTAACAGCTTTAATAAAAATTTTAAAACACTTTGAATACTGACCACACTTTATCATCAATCAGTAGGTTTCTCCTGCTGAATAGAATAAGAAACCATCAATCCATAACCTCATCTATCCAATGAATTATACAGTACTAACTAATCTGACTTTCATAAAATGAAATCATAGAAGTTCAAGGTCCTGGAAATACATGCTCTCTCAAACTATGTATTTCATCATTCAAGATATTCCAGGGTCTAGTGTTAGGAAGATAACCCACTCCTGTTCCCAACTTCCACATTCACTACAATGCCTGAGGAGCTGTGTAATGTCTCAGCTCTCTCAAACAATTACTGCTCTAAGAACTTGATAATCTACATCACTGTTTTAAAACTACATGCCTCCAAAGTAAATTTTTATCCTAATATCCTAGTATTTAGAGGAATGTAGAAGTTTATGACTGGTTACCCCATTTTCAGGTTTTTCTACAATCCTAATAAGAAACATCTACAAATAGGAATCAACAGTCCCACAGCAGACCCAATCCATGAGACCAAGAACTATAATTTATCTACCTGAGAATCACCTTCTGTACCTGGCAGTCTGCACATAATTACTCAATTGTTGTTTAAAACAAATACAGCATTACTGGAATGAATGCCAGCAATCAGCAGGCACCCTCTGCCTATACAAATCAGCCCCATTTGACTTCTAAGTATTATAGACAAATTATTTACATTAATTTTTTATTAAGGATTTAATGGTATTATAATAATACCATACCAACAAATCAGCCCAACTAATATAGCTGGAAATAGCACTATAAACTATACTGGATTTCTCTGGCAGCAAAAAGAAGCTGAGCTGGTAATGTCAATGTAAAAACCAGGCCTTAGTTCACCACTATTCTCATGAGAAAATATTGTTATGACTAGTTTACTGTACATTTTCAAGTAACGGAAGATACCCCAAGGAAAACAGCAAGCATTTTAGTGCAGCCCTATTGATGCACTGAGAGCCTGTCAATGTATTCTGGAATTTCATTAGTTTATAGTAAAACAAAAGGTCTCTCTTCTCATCTCATTTTGTGCAAGAGCACAAAATTTAACCTAATTTAACTTTATAATCCAAAACTCTATTAAGAATTTAAGTGCTACTCCACAGCAAATATGATATGAATGTTCTTACTCATCTCTTCTTCCCTCATGTCAATAGAAACAGCCATATTTCCATTTATATTCCATAATAAATTTTTAAAACCTTTTTCCACTTTTTTTAGGCAAATCAATTGTGAATGTGTCAGCAGGAGAAGCAGACATTCTAGTCACAGAAAACAATGAGAGAAAGTTGCAATAGGAGTCAGGAGTAATAGGCCACTCATCTGTTTGCAGCAAATATCCAGACTATCTCTTCCATAGATACGTTCAAATCCAATCACTTTGCAGTGACCAAGCAGCTACCAGGGATTTCCTGTTCACCACTGCAGTAAAATAATATTTATAGCCATAAACTGCAATTGCTTCTTTCTTCCTTATTTTCCATTATGTTTTAGGATTGGTTTTTTCCCCAGAAACAACTTCAGTGATTTCTTTCAATTGTTGCTCTGTTTCCCATATTGTTTCTTACCAACAAATGCATCAGAGATGTTTCTGTGTTACAAGATGGGATTGGGAGCTTTTTTTCCAAAATACTTTCTCTGGAGACTGAGGGAATCAGTTCATATGATTTTAAAAACAAGTCAGTAATGTGATATCTAAAGGAATTACAGAGAAATAATGTTAAAAATGTAGTAAGCTTCATCCCAAGGGAAGGTAAAGGTCAGGGGCATTCCCATTACCAACATATTAAAGGTGAAGATTAAACCAAAAGCACTGCCCTACAAATGCAGACACTATTTGCATCAGGCTATTTTCTGAATTTTTGTATCTTCATTCTTGTAACCAAGTGTTGAGGGCCATTCTTTTCTATCATTACCCTAAATAGATGAAAACCAAGTAGCATTTGACTGCAAGCACAGAGGAAAACCTGAGTTAAGCAAAGTACACATTAAAACATCTTCAGGATAGCTAGGGCCAGTAATGAATAACAAAATACATTTACTATCCAGATGAACATACAGCACTCAGCAGCATCCTTTTACAGGTCAATGGATTTTCTATAGAGTCAGTGTGGAGAAATATTTCTAAAGTACCTCCTCAAATACGCTTGTCTAAATCTGTATGTCCAACTGCACAAGTAAGCTGTCAGGCCATAAATAAAGCAGACTATTTGGCAAGCTATTTATTTATTTCCTCAGACACTGTTTATACTGTTGCATTTCCTTTTAAAGTGCTACAGCTGTAAAGGTATTTCAGGTTATATATGTAAGGAAGTATTGCTCAAAGTATCAACAGTTAAATTGGCTGTTTTCTTCTTCTATTGGCAGTCACAGTATTCATTGACCTTACAAAATTTTAAAGCCTGAGAAAAGACTGACACCTGGGTTTGAGGGTCTTGGGGGTGGGGTGGGGAGTGTGTGTGTGGTGGTGAAAGCAAGTGTGCATAAAGAATCCATGAATATAATTTTAAGTAATGCAAATAGCATCAGATACAATTCCTAGACTCTTCTATTTTTATTGCTGTAAAACTGAAGGCTTATATATTAATAAGTGCAGAACTTCAAATATTTTCAGAGGCTTAAAAACAGTACAATTCTAATCATAAGTAACTGCAAGAGACTACCAGTTGCATGATGCAAAAGAAACAACAACTAAGGAAGCTCTGTTCAAGCTAGAAAAATGTAAGATGGAAGAGATCTCAAAAAGCAAGGAGGCAAAAAAAATTATGAATCCATAGAGACAGTTCAGGTCCATGTATCAAGACTCAGAAACAGTAAGATACAGGCTCTCATGAATTGAGTAAGCTGCTAGTCTGCCCAGATATATTTCAATATATGCTCCATAAAGTCAGTCTTCGGGTATATGAAATGTCAGATAATCAAATACAAAGCAATTCCAAGAGAAAAGTTGTAAATAATGCAAAATTCAGAGCATGTTAGTCTAGCAAGCCAAATTACAAGCAGTTTCACTTGAAAATGCTGATTAGAGCAAAATGTCAGGCATAAAGTACATAAAGAAAAAGTGTGCTATAGTAATCAAGTCTAAGGATGACAAAGATGGATGCTTGCAGTTTTGTTCAAATCCTTCAAGAAAAGTCACAATCACTTGGCCAGCTGGAGACAAATGTATTTTCCTGGCTACCCAGGCTATCCAAAGAACAAGCAGTAAATCTCTCAACTCAGACTGCAGTGCACCTTCCCAACTGAAGGCCTTATGCCTCCAATTTAGCAGCAAAACTAATTCCTAAAACCACTGCACCTTTTGCTCAAAACCATCACTGCTCTTAGTGAAACTGAAGTGCGTGTCAGCCAGCTTTCCAGCTCCCTATCTTCTTTGGATACTGGGAAGAGAAAGAATACTCATCAAATACCTGGACAAGAGAGTTTTAGTAGAGCACCTCCATTGACTTCCCACAGAACAGTTACCATGGGAGATGCAGTTGTGATAACACAGTGAAATGTATGAAACCATTCCACAGATGAGCAAACAGGGACTATGGAATAACCCACATCTAACAGGGAAGTGAAAACATTGTACATCAATTAAGGCTTTTTCCTGAGTCCTGAACTGCAATCTTCCAACTTTCGTGAGGTGTTGAACCTAGTGACTAATAAGATGACAACTTCAGACAACGGGCAGCTAGAAATAAACATCAATCCTCGTTACTTTTCTATCCCCTCCACCTACCATTCTTCACTCTTCACCAGAGCTCCTATACCATACACACCTTCAACCATGCTCTCCTTAGTTCAATTCTACAGGGTGGGGAAGGGGAATCTGATTTTACAGTGCATACATGCTTAAGTTACTTTCAGGGTATATTTTTTTATCTGCTTTCTGCTACCCCTACTGTAAGATCAACTTCGTAATTTCCCGTTCCAACGTCCAGCAACAATACTTCACAGCCAGCTTCTATGTTCAAGTATCAATTTTCAGAGAAATAAAGGAGTGAAACAGAAAAAAACAACCACCAATATACAGATTTTTATGCAATATCCACATTTTCCATGGCTCTTTCAGTCCTTATACCTCTGAGTACCAGTTTTGCTACATGGTAAAACAAGTCTGATTCACTTTACCTCTGTATCCCACAAAGATTATACAGATTTGGAACAAGTACCAAGGGAAGGAGTAGTGGGGTTTGTCTAAGTCAGCATTGCTGCCAGAAAAAATGCATGTCAAAGAACATCCCTAAGACATCTAGAACACTGAGGAATGAATAAATAATATGTCTGGATTTAAGCCTGCTTTTCAGAAAAGCATCATTCTTCTCAAACCCTCTTCTCCCTCACTGTAACATTAAATATAACTTACTGGATACCTGAAAACAGAATATAATGAAGTTAAGATGCCTTAACAAAACTAATTAAAAACAAGCCAAACCAAAAAAACACAACTGCCCCCCCACAGCCCCAAAAAAATCAAACAAAACCCCAAAGCCACGATTTAAAACAAAATGCTTGCGCATTTCAGTGTTATGTGACTCAGCTTTCAGAAAAAAAACCTTACCAAAAACTAACAACTATTTCATTACATAAGTGACAAACATTTTAATGGAAAAGTAAGCTAATTTCATTTCTGTATTACAAGATGTTTGTAACATTACTTCCTAAAATTAGAGAAACTAAACAAGTAACATACAGTTAAAGGAATTTTGCAAGCTACAATTATCCATATAGAAAAAAAGCTTTGCTCAGTTTTCCAGAAAGGGAGGAGAGCCTAGTTAGACAATACATTCACCACTATGCCCCAGGAGTTTAATTCTTAGACCTCTGTATCTAAGTGAGATAAACATCCAATCCTGTACTAGATGACTGCTAATGGCTCAGTTTCCAGTTCAGCAAGATAATCAAGCACTTAAGTGAGTATTTCCACTCACTTGTACAAGACTAGTCACATTTTAAAAGATTTGTTACTGGAAATCTTAAATTTCTGGGGTTTCTTTTTCACTTTTTTTCAGGGGTACTGCTTTTGTTATATCTTGTATGATAGAAATATTTACATATCCTGTGCATCAAATAATGCTAGTAACAACACAAAAAAATGGGTTAAGACCTTTTTAGGAATACACTGTATAAAAGTTAAACAATTTGCTTGCAAAATTAGTATAATTTTTTTGTCCATCACTAACAAAGCAGAGACATGTTTGATGTGTTTGTTCAAAACAAACAAAACCACCAATCTCTTGTCATAAATATTGCTTATTTAAACAGCAAGGCCAAAATTCACAAATATAAGACTCAGAAGAGCTATGCCTTTCTCTGTTAAACATGTCAGTAAGCACTTGCTGACTCACTGAAAACTAGACTTTAGAAATAATGTAACTTAACTCCTTCCTAATGAAGAAAATCATCAGATTGTATCTGCCTAATCCTAATTTGCAGCCAGTTATTTCTATAGAAATTTCATTGGGTGGTTTTACTCGGGTCCTAGACTCATATTCACTTAGAAAACTCTCTCTGTACTTTACAGTTCTTGACTGCTGACCTCTATCAGCTGTTACACACTTCTCCTCTGGGAAAAATCACGTTTAAGGTTTACAAACAGTCTTAAGCAAAGTCAGGTGAGTTAGCTCTTGACAGTCTTTATCGGATGATTAATCTAGGAGCCTAAAGCAGATGAGGAAGCATGTACATAATCCTCTTCAGTCAAAGCAAAACAGCAAGGGTAGCAGCCCCCAGCTGGGCAGCAGCAGCATCTTCTTTAAGCCCAGCTAGATCCAGAGAAGGACCCCTGTCCCAGGCCTTCTCCATTAGCTGCATAAGCACCCAAGACTGTTTAGTTTACAGTTCAGAAAGTCCTGACTAGGAGTCTCAGACTGATAAAAAAGTCAAAGGGCATGAAGAGAAGCAATGTGTGTCCTTGCTTAAAGAAGACTGCATCTTTTCAGTATTCATCCATCCCTTCTGAGCATGGGTATTGATCTCATGTACTTAGTCACTACCTTTCTCAGGGCAGAACTTGCATTCCCCATTTTCTCAATCAGAGCTGTAAAGCTATGACTGTCTTGTGATTTACTCCATATTCAGCACTTTGTATTCTGCTTTTAATGGTAGAGCTTCTCAGTGACACCTATTGACATATACAAAGCCCTAGAATCTTACCCTGTGTGAGAACTGAAAATTTAAAATAGCAATACAGGTCAAAGTAAATAGCATCTGGTTAATTTATAAGGCACTTGTGATACCTATGTATCTATTACTTCCTGTCCTCCACATGATTACACCTCATTGAAATAGAAAAAACTTTCATGACAGGGTTCTAACTCTTTTGGCTAGTTGCCCATGTAAGAATATCTATCCTTGTTACAGTAACTGCAGCTAGACTATATGCGCTATCCTATAGAAACACACCCCAAAATCCTAAATACACTACAGTGTGTAGGAATCAGTATTATAGCCAGTAACACTCCATATTTCTTAACAGAGCACTGTCATACACAACTAAGAAAATTACACTGAGATTTAAGCTACACTTACATAATCTACCTGACAAGCATGTTTTGTCATACTACTATTCCCAATATTTAAGCTATTTTCTTGTGTTTATTCTGTATTAAAATAGGAAATAGTTTTTCCACCACACACCGAAAGTACCTTTCAGATCCCAAACTCCTTTTGTCACCTTTTTTGCTCAAAGCCTTCCTACATCACTTGCTACTGTAAAGGAATGTTAGAAATGCTGAATAATCAAACTATTATTAATGGAAAAAAGGTTTTACATTACGGAAGTTTTCCATATTCTTCTGCTTACTCTCACCTGGAGTAACCTCCTACAGCAGGCAGTACTCCCCACCCAGAGTGCTATGTTCAGCTCTGGGATCCCCAGTGCAGGAAGGACACCAGTCTGTTGCTGCAAGTCCAGAGGAGGCCACCAAAATGATCAGAGGGACAGAGCACGTCTGCTATGAGAAAAGGCCAAGAATGGGGATTGTTCAGCCTGGAGAAGAAAAGGCTTCAGGGTGACCTAATTGTGGCTGTCCAGCAACTGAAGGGGGCCTACAGGAAAGATGGACAGAGACTATTTACAAGGACATGTAGTGACAGGACAAAGGGGAACAGCTTCAAACTGAGAGTAAGTTTAGATTAGATATTAGGAAGAAATTCTTTACTGTGAGGGTGGTGAGGCACTGGAACAGGTTGCCCAGAGAAGCTGTGGATGCCCCATCCCTGGAAGTGCTCAAGGCCAGGCTGGATGGGGCTCTGAGCAGCCTGGTCTAGTGGAAGGTGTCCCTGCCCATGGCAGGAGGGCTGGAATTGGATGATCTTTGAGGTCCTTTCCAACCCAAACCCTTCAGTGATTCCGTGATTCTATAATTCTATGACATCTAGGACAACAGAGAAGAGAAACACTTAAACCATCAGAAACAGATCTAATCTCCATGAAAATACCTGCACAATCTAAAAAGGTCATTAGGGAAATATGTTTTGAACTGAATCAAGTTAAAAAGATATTTTTTGCAAGTTCTAAAGTAAAAAAGCCACCCAGAACTAACACAACACATCAGAGTAAGCAAGAAACTCTGCTTCATATTCACCCAAACTCCCATTTACTAAATTGCATCGAGGGAGAAAATATAATCACAGTGAATTGATTATGCAATTATGATATGATTAAGCTGCGTTTTCCCTCTTGGAATAATTTGGTAAATGTATGTTTATGCAAATGTTAAGCAATATTCTGCAGGTAATGCAAGTTACACTTCTTATATTTTAGTGGGAGTATCACCTAAAAGCAGGTGTCATGAGTGCACATTAATGCCTTACTACAGATTATTTCAAATATACATGACTGTGAGAAGGAGATACTGTCTAGATCATTACTATGACATCTTATAAATTAAAATAAGCACTAACTTACAGCATATGGTACATGTTTTAATAGCCAGAAATGTAACAAAAAAGGAAGACCACAAAAGTGAACATGAGAGAATGAGCTGGGTTGGGTTTTTTAGTAGTAACAAATACACAAAATTTGTTTTGTTAATAATTGGTCTGGTGTACATGTAGACTTAAATGTCTATTTTCCCCATCTCTTTGCTTCTCAAACCACAGATTTGCAAAGTCTGAAAACAGAAATTAAGAAGATATATGACATCAAGTCAGACATCACAGAATAGCATGAATCTGAAAAGCAGACTTCCTATTTTCAATTTCTACTCTCAAATGAAGGGGAAATAATCTGGCAGAGTTTTCAGTGTAACTATTTTGCAATATCCTCCTTTCCAACTACTATTAATAGGAATTTATTCTTTGCTCACAAGTATTTCTTTCCCGTACTAATTAAAACAGCATTCTAGACTTGTCAAGGAAGGCTCCTCAGATAAACTGTGTTCATCTTCACTTCACCCCTTTCTCCTGTTTCTTCCTTGGACAGTCTTTATTTAAACTGATACAACATAATACCAGAGCTATGAAGCCTCACGTTTTTTATAAAGGGGATCCTATGTCACAGCACAATGTGTTCTTAAATAATCCCAACATTACATATAGAGCAATTAGCTTCAACAGTTTAACTAACATCACAGAGTCATAGAAAAGTTTGGGTTGGAAGGGACCTTAACAATTATTTAGGTACTACACCCTGCCATGGACAAGGAGACCTTCCTCTAGACCACGTTGCTCACAGCTCCATCCAACACGGCTTCGAAGCAGTAGTAGTTTTGAGTCTTTGCCCAGAAAGTTGAAAGCGTCATTCAATGTTCTCCACCAGAACATAAACTCTACAGAAAGCGTCATTCAATGTTCTCCACCAGGACATAAACTCACATGGCACAAGGGTATGGTCAAGTTAATTTAGACGGTGACCATCACTAAAACATGACTCACAATGCATAAAGTTGATCTTGATTGATCCAGACCATTGTTAGAAACCTCACAACTTGTCATTGCATTAAATATTTCATTATTCAAGCTTAGCCAGAGGAAGCCCCAGGCTAATCTTGCCAAGATCAAATTGCTATTTAAAATCAGCATTTGATAATGTAAGTATTCTAAGATATTTCAAAGTATCTGTTCCATTCAGACTTCCAAATTTCAAAATAGAACTGACAAGCTTATACTGATTATACCAGACAATAATGAAGCAGTTAATCTACATCTGTAGAAAGGATTACTTTTAGCAAAAAGCCAAAGATTACAACATTTATTTTTCCAGACAACTTACATCAACATGTAGCATTCACTACTTAAGTTTGCATTTTAGTAATTTATTTTTCAATGATTCAATTGACTTGCTTTAAAACAAATGTATCAGATTATCACCAGACTTCTGCTCAGGACTGAAGCCTGATGGACTTATTGGAAGAATTGTAAATATAAAGTTCACCTCATAAAAAAAATTCTGTTCCTAGTAGTAACGTACCAAGCATCGTGATCCCACTGTACAACGTGCTGGTTGGCAGAACTACGTCAATACCAGCAACTTGCTGTGTGAATGTCAGTTCTAAATAAGACTCTAAGTTGTAACTACTTAGATAAGCAACAAATATGTTTGCATTACAATTTAAAACTATGGAAGAGAAAGCTTTAGTATTCTACTTATCTTTCAGTTTATAATGTAGAATACAAGTCTGGAATCCAGATGTCCTGCACTTTTAGACCTCTAATTAACAAAAATATAGCTTGAATTTAAATATTTTGGCCAGGCTTCACTAATGGAAACTGACTAGAAAGATAGATTCTGAATTGTAAAATGACTCCTTGTGTTATGTAACACCCTGAATGAGGATGTAGCAGGTTTAAGAGCTGTTCTCCTTCACATTCTCCCCCAGGCAAAAATCACTCTTTGGAATGTCTGAAAGCAATGGTAATTGAACACTGGAGTTGTTAAACAGCTGTATTTCCATAATTATAAAAACCCTGACCATCCCCACACAAACACTAAACCTCCACAAAAATAATAGGAGGGTATGGAAGTCTTAGAGGTAACAAAGGGGACTGGGATACAAAAAGACTTATTTTCCCAAGGAAGACAATCTGCTAAGCTGGAGTAGCCCTTTGTGGAGAAACACCTCAGAAAAAGGAAAATGCTGCATATACATAACCTCAGGGACAGAAGGTTCAACCCAACACAATAACTCAGGCCTATCTATGCTTTCAGTACTTAAAACCAATGCTAACAGTTTTGTCAATGGCAATAACTTCTCTCTTAGTAACCCCTCTTGCTTGTGAATTAGGCTGGGTAAGATAGGATTTGTCTCTTACTAATCAATGTTTAACCAGTTAACAGAGACATTTAAATCCTGTGTTTAAAGATTACTTTCAATGCATGTTTATCAATTATACATTCTTTGCTAAAATAAAGATAATATATTCTCAAAAGACTTTTGATCTGCAAAACAGAGCTTGGGAAACCAGTCATGAGAAGTCCATTTTGAAATCTAGCAAAAATGAAAACAAACAGAAAAAATTATGCTCTTTTATTCAAGTATCTGCAGAATGGTGATGGATGATGGAGCCTGCACAATCTAAAACCCTGCACTGCTCAGAAAACCTGCAACTTTGCAGTGATGTGGTCTTATAGGAATTGAGGAATTTCACCTGGGCTTGGAGGTAAAGAAAAATTGAAGTAAAAGATCGTATTTTCCAGTGTACTGCTTCTGAAAATGGTATTTAAGAATTCTGCTTCAGTGACATTTATGTTCAGCTTGTGATACATTTGTAGCACTTAAGGAACCAGAAGAAAAATGTTTCATTTGGGTGGCACTTTTTCCAAGAGTGCCATCTACAAATTCGATTTCCAAACCTGATGCATGAGCCAAGACTTCAATGACAGAAGTGTATTTGGCTATTTCAAGTAATAACAAAAAATGTAACCATAAACCCATTTGTCAGGAAATACAGCCCCATTTTTATGTATGTCCCCAAAAGCAGTGTCACCTAAAAAGCCAACTTAGAACTCCCATGGCACTCTTCACAAATTATTTATTCAATGAAGAGGATGCCCTCGTTGCTAACACAAAGCACTGGACTTTAAAAAAGGGTGAAGTGGTCCTGTCCACAAACCTTTTTCAAGTTATGGAAAGCAGAAGAAAATCTGTTGCTAGGCTTTGCCAGCATTTTTAATGATTTTCCTGTTTTTTCATTAATAGTGCTTTATTTATGAATTCATATTGTGTTTGGAAATTCCTGACTAGTGAAAGCTAGTCAGATAATTTACATGCCCATGCCCTGACTGTGAAGTCCTTCTTTACCTCCCTAATCCCCTCAAATAAGCAGTCAGTGATGGAATTACCTGAATGTATGTATCCGAGCACCCAATCCAAAGCCCAGTGATCATGTACTGTGCTGTTCTTCAGCTGGGACTCTGCTTCTGCTATAGCCTAAAGTTCATGTCAAACCTTGAGGAGTATCAGTGCAAATGGCTCCATGAGCTGGTGCAAAGTCCCTTCTACCATCTGTGCCAAGCAGCTCTACCTTTGGCAGATTGGAAGGTCAGGCCCAAGAGGCAGAGAACCACTTAAACCAAACAGCAAAATCCATCTGGGAATATGAATCAGAGCTCTTTTATGGAGGAGAGGCACCGGATTTCTAAACACTTAGCTTCCATCCACTGTGCTAACATTGACTGCCAACCACCACCAGCTCAGCTCTCACGTGGATTTATAACAGCTCATTTGGAAAGGCTAAGTCGTATCACCAGGGGATTAAATTTTCTTGAATTAGTATTCCAGAAATATGATGATCAAACTCCATTGCTGCCACTGAGATACATTAATATAGAGAAGCCAGAGCAGAAAAAAGGAACAGTTCTATTATTATACAGGCTGTCCCAGCAGAAAAGGTTTGAACTATTCAAATCAAAGTAATGGCAACCAGTTACAGTAACGGGGTTATTGAAAGTTCAATTACATTTTTAAGAGTTTTCATTAATTAAAAGTGTTATTTTTTAATGGGGGGGGGGGAGCGTGTGGTACCCTATAGAACCATTATTATCCTCCCTTTTTTATAGGGCTTTTATCTAGCTTTAAATTATAAAATGGGCAACCTAAACATATTTATATTAAACTGGAGAGTAGCCAGAAAATGACTGGAAGTATTTGCTTCAGTAGGGCAAAAAAAAGCTTCTCTGCTGCGTAGCCTGGATGAAGGAAAATGACTGGTGGACAGATTTGGTTAATCCACATTTTATTTATCTCTATGTCTGGATACTCAAAATAGGGTAAATAGCAACTAAGCTCATAAAACTTCTGTTCCGGTATCAATCCAAAATCCGAATTAAACTGGAGTTAAGCACAATAAATACACCAGTGCAACCCTGTGGTTACACAGAACTTGCCATTGTTAGGATATCGGTTCACTCACTTTCAGTATCTTTACTATCTGTGATCAAGATTCACTCTTCCTACTTTGTGACATGAACAATTAGCATCAGAGAGAAGAAAAATTAAATTTCCACCTGACATGACCACAATATAGTGGCACTAGAGCTGAAAAGTTGAATAGACAGAGTTTTCCTGTAATCAACATCAGAGAGTCTCTGCACAGAAAGAGTTTGGTTATGAGTATTCATACAAACAATTTGGATCAGCAAAAGCTGCAGGTCAAAGTCCTCATCATCCCTCGCCCACAAAATTAAAGATAGAAATCCTCCCATTTTCCATTTAAAATTCCTCTTTGCCAAGGTTGCATTACTTCTGAGTTTGCTATTCCCATCTGCAGCATGTCAGACATCTCAATTAGATATCACAAAAACACTCTACTCCCATCAGTGTGTTTTGTAGGCAGAAGCTGGGAACAAGTGACACTCTTAAGTTCCAAGTGGATACAAACATAAATAGCACCTCCCTGTAGATCTATATGTGGATCCCAAAGCATCCTAGGAGTCAGGTTCCCAGACTCTGAACTTTTGCTGTGCATGACTGCTGTCTTCATGAAAAGAACTCTTTGGCTCAGCTACAGTTGCCATGGAGACAGCAACTTTGATTTTTAGATCTTTAGTATATGTGATATTTCAGCCATATGTTGCATGCATTTAAGTTCTCTACCTATCCCTCCTCTTCAAAACTAAGAGAAGTAAGAGATACTGAATGATTTCAACATTAAAGTAAAATGCACGCCATGTACTTCTCATTCCGGAGAAACATGCTTGCAATCCAGAATAACCACAAACTTAAGATACTAGGAACATACTTGATTGATGTTTTTTCCTCCAGCCCAAACAGTTCCATTTATGACAAGATTTCACCTGAAAAATAAAGGCTCTATTCTTCTGATAAAGTCATGAGATTGGCTTCATCTTGCTCATTAACACAGCAAACTGCTGGCTGTGCATGACTCCTGCATTAACAATACCTGAGAGAGGTTCCAATTCCAATCACACCAGGGATTCTGCTGGGCAGACATCAAGCTTTCCAATATCCCAGCTGCTTTGCCTGTGTCTCTCTAAACTCAGACCAGCATGGTCCTTTACCACACCTCAGAAAGCACAGTAAATCCAGTCTCAGCCTCACAGGGTGGTGATGCTACAGCAAACATCAGATACACATGCTCTTGTAAAAAACACCCTCAATACCCAGTGACAAAGAACTGAGCTATGGTCTGAACTCCAGAAAAACAAACCCAAAGATTGCAAAATACTGCTTAACTTCAACGAAACAGTTACATAAATAAAGCACTGCAACTGCTCTCACATTTAGGATTATAACTGTGATTGCCTGTGTTTCCATATTTTCAACCTTAAGAAAAAAAAGGAACAGAAGTATAAGCTGCTCTATTCCTCCATCACTCAACAAATCTGCATTGGCAACCAGAGGGACAAAGTGCATTCACCTTTTTATCTCTCAGGGTGCTCAGTACAGAGTCACAAATGCAGTCCAAGCAAAGAGCACTCCAACAATATTTCTCCATAAAGAAGAGAGCACTTTATAACAAGTTGGTAATTATTTTCTCAGCTGCATTCAAGCTCTTGACTTCAAAGCTTGGAACATAGATACCTGACCAGTAATTCTAGAAGTTTACATCTGAAGCAACAATAGACAGCAACTTGCTTTGCCACGGGAACAATTCTTAAAATTTAAAAGATATCACTTCTCAAATATAAATATAAATACTATAAATCTGACATAAAGCAGCTGCTACAATACATAACTTGTTTTCAATGTAGAGATACTACCACAAGGGTTTCCAGTCTCTAATGTGAGACAATACCAGCTTTGGAACAGAAATACAAGCTATGAATGACTCCATCTCCAGCTTAAGCACATCACAGACAGAAATTAAAACACTGAGGCAGGAAAGTAACTGCTGCTCTCCTCTCAAGAAGAAATTACATTTCAAATATTTAATGTAGTCAAACAGCAGAAGTATGACTGGTCAATTATAAAATCTGAGTACTTTCTCAAGGAAAAATCAGGGAAACAGTTTTCCTTATGGCAATACAAAGAAAAAAAGCAAAACCTGAGAGATGAAAGTGTGAGCCACTTTTTCTTCCACTGTACAATTACAAGAAATAAAGAAACATGTTATCCTAATATGTTATTTATTCCACCAGCACACTAAGAATGTAATCCATCACACATCCTAAAACATGCTGTATCATGTTTCATACTGTTGTAACACTGGGAATTATGCAGTGTTTCAAATAAATACCACATTCGCACGCATTTAAACACTCTCCAAATGGTACTTAAGACCTTTAAAATTAATGTCTGGGTTTTTTCCTTATTTGCCTTCTATAAAGAAATACTTCTGAATCCCTGAATATCATGTGGACAAACCTGAAAACAGCTCAAAAATAAAAGCAGCACAGTTGAACAATTATGGCTTCATGCCAGTTAAACTACAGTTTGGACTGGAACTAGAAACTCCATGTTACATATATTCACACTATTTAATAGATGGTAGATGCTAGATATTCCTACCAGTAAAATAAAACACTAAAAACTGCAAGTATCAACTCTTCAAAGAGTTTGGGGGGTGCACCTATACTATCATCTGCATACTATAAAAGCTCTGTATTTTGATTACAAACTAAGTTGCTACTATCTAGCAAATAAATTGAAGGCAAATATTTGTTGGCATGTTTAGTTTGGAGATAATATGATAAATTCCCTGCTTTCAATTTCATATAATGCTGCTGTTATCAGAGTTCTGTCTACTATTTAATTTCAGTAAAAGTGGGAAATGTCAGAACATGGCATCTTGCTAACACAACGAGCCACTTCAGCCATATCTGCAGCTGCATAAGCAATCACTGATGGGTCAGGAGGGCAAAACAGAGGAAAAACAATGAAGTGCATGGCAGGGAGGACCCTGCTACTGAAACACTCCATACTATTTTTGTCCACATTTTAAAGTGGTTGGTAGAAAACGATGAGGGTACAGAAGTGCCATAAAAATGATTCAAGAATCAGAAAGGGACGTTACAATGAGAGGCTTAGGGAATTCAACGTGTTTAGGTTTTCAGAGAGGTTGAGAAGTGAGATGATTACAGGATGTAAGTACCTTCACAGGGGAAAAACACTGCAAGGTGGTGAGGGGGGAGTATAGAGAACAGCGTAAGGACTAGTAGCTAGAACTACACACCAACCATACCCGGATTTTAAGAAACTGTGGCTTTATTTTGAAATAGTGGAAAGATCCAAATTGTGGAAAAGCCATCGTACCAAATGAATAAGGAAAATGCTCCTTTCTTGATGACATTCTCAAAGCAAGACTGCATGCCTTCCTGGAAGAAATGGATTAACAAAATTTTTCCTAGATCTGGCTAGGATCACAATTGTGACTAATGATAAACAAAAGTCTTTAACTGCCTTCTGAAGAGGCAAAAACCATAAATCCACACAATGCTGAAAAGTTCTCAGGCATACCCTGAAAAGGATGAGTGGATTGCATTAAGGGACATATGGTATTTAAGGGAAGTGGCCTGGTGCACACATTACCTAAAGGGCTTTACTGGTTCAGACCAAGGTTCTAATATCCTGTTTCTGACAAAGACCAACTGACATCTGGAGAAGACAAAAACAGGTTAAGCACATGGTTATATGCTCCTGATGTACTTAACATCACCTACCTACCTGCAATTTAGTAGATTAATGAATTTTAAGATGAATGATTTTTCTATGCCTATGATTTTTCTAAGCATTTCAATAATCATTTGATGCTGTGGCATTGTTTCAGTTTCACCAGTTTGTTTCAGCATTTCTGGGGCTATCAAGCAATAATTAATTTTTGATTGTTTCCTACTACTTGTATAATAAGGATTCCTTGCTCACTTTATCCATACTTATAGGCTCCTACCATTCCTTTCCTGACACGTTTTCCCAAGTCTGGTGAGCCTTGGTCTACTTCATCATTCCCCATATGGGAGATGCTTTGTTTCTTTAATTATTCTCAGCAGTCATAGATCTTTTCCAAGTCTGCTATAACCTTTCCCATGATGAAGGGCAAGAAAGACCAACACAGCAGAATTGCTGCATCCAGTAAAAAACAAAATATTCTCATGTGGTTCATCATTTGTTTTTAACATGCATTTTTGACCATTGTTGAGAACTGATCAGAAGTTTCCATAGAGATAACTTGTGTAACCCCAAGAACTCCTGCCTCAGTGAGGACAGCCAATTCAGAACTTAACATATGTAAACTTGTGATTGTTTTTCTCTTAATACATTTAGACATGACAAAATTGAGCTTCACCTGCCATTACCCAGTCACCTGGTATTGTGAGATTCTTCCCCTGAAAAGCTCATTATCATCAAACAATTCACAATAATCTCTAAACAAACAGGAAAGTACATATCACAAGTTCAAATCATGAATTAATGTTCAGTAAAATATATAAGTAACAATTCTAATCACAGTCTTCAAAAGATTCAGAATTTTTCCTAGCTAATTAACAACCTAGAAAGACTTCTAAAAAACGTTACAAATCTCATTCAGCTACCATTCAGCCCCCTCTCTAAAGCATTAGAAGGAGCAGAAATCAGATGTAAATGAGGAAATACCTGCAGAGGTCACATTATGTGGTTATTTTTCAAAAGCCCACACAGCCCCAACACTCAATGACTTAAACTCCACTATTCAAAATACATTAAAACTGCTCCCAAGCAACAGCAATTTTGTTTGTTTTTTTAACAAACTTCTTTAGAATTTAGGTTTAAACCCACATATACACTTCAATAAAATGCAAAAGCATTCCCTGGGTACTGCTGTATCCAGTGGGACTATATTAGAAACTTAAGAAATCTAATTGCAGAAGGATACTCCAGACAATCAGTTTCACTATTAGCAACTGCCTATTCCTCACAGAACACCAAATCCCCCAGATTTAAACCAACCCTACCATGTGGCTTTATTGAAGACTGGTCAAGCAATTGGGTTTTTTGACGGTTGAAACGATAGCTAGAAAAACTTTTACTATGTAATGTTACAATGTTGAGACCATACCATTTCAGTCAACGTGGCAGCAACACTGTCCTTCCTCTGTCAAAGTGCTGTGAAACCATACAATAACAATTTCTTTTGGAGTGAACACAGCACAGCACAAAGGCAATAGGAAAGGGGAGGAATACCAAATTCACTGTCCAGTTCCTACCTCATTTCAGTGAATCTGTGCCTAACTAGCCTTTATAATTTGTATGCAACAATACATCTGGTTTAGTGTTTTATGTTCTCTCGATAACACCACTTTCTGCAAGAATTTATGATACACAAGAGTGCATCATCCTGAACTCATTTTGTTTCCAACCATTTGTGAAATTATTAACCAACTGGTTTTTGTGTGCACTGGACAAGAACAACCATTTTGCACATTTAAAGTTTTCAAAACTTCAAACAGACTTTTTTATAATGGGTTTTCTGTTTGTCTGTTTCATTGGAGGCCCATTTTCCTGGCATAAATTTCACTACAGTATAATTTAAAAACATGGTTCATGCAGTGACGACTACAATTATATTATTTGTTGATTTAATGTTCAGTTCATATTGTGTGGTTTCCAAAATAGAAAAATCTGTTCAGAGACTGTAAATTGAACAGGCTCTTTAAGTTACTTAGACCTAGTGAGTTCCTATTTTTCCCTAAAGCCAAGCTTGCACAGACTGTTGGCATCTTTCAGTTGTCTATCTTCACCCTGCAGGTTGTTATGTCTAAAAATACAGTAATTGTATTACTGCATATACAGTGCGTAAGTCTGAGTGTCAAGGCTAAATTAGCAAGGCTAAATTAAGATGGTATTTGTTACCGAAACTCATTTCCTCTGAGGGATTACAAAAACTCTGCCATGTTCTGAAGCAACAGGTTTATGATAGTAAAGGTAAAAGGACAAGTGAGACTAGAAAGCATCAAAAATTCTACACTGTTATTCTGACCTTCTGTACTTCCTTTGTTTTCAGAACCAGACTTCAAAAAAAATCACTCCAAGCCTTCGTGTATGTTTTCTTATGAGATTTTTCACCCCCTTTTTTTCAGAGAGGGAAAAGTTCTCTCATTAATTGTAAGTCCTGATTTTATTAAACTTACAACATTTTTAGAGTAACAGTAAAGCTTTACAACAACCCCACCATAGTTACCATGGGGAATAAATAATACACAGAAGCTTTTAATTTCATCATCTGACAAAGGGAGCAGGAGAGAAGGAGAAATTGTCTTGTCTCTTGTTCTGAGATGCTAAATTATATTTATCATTACTGAGAAACCTAAAGTTGCACTAACAAGAAGTGTGTTCATTAGTTGGCCTGTGATAAGTGGAGCACCAGACCAAAAAGAAACCACAAAAATTTGTATTCATTCATATAGGATTATTCAGTATCTCTCCTCTCCTATCACTTTATTCTGAAGCAAGTTGGCAGTATGCTTCTATGAATCATGTCTACAAAGGTCTGCTATCCATTCACACAGATGTCAGTGAAGTATTCCATCTGCAGTATCTCATAAGGGATTTTTAGGGAAGCCCCTCCCCGACTGATCCGCAAATTCCAGTAACAGAAATAGTGCAGCAAGTTTTCCACATAAACATAAGGCCATATATTGTCATTAGAAAAGGAACACTGTTAAAATACGACCAATTTCAGTTCTGTGGTTCCAGATCAATACAGCAAGTCTTCAATGAAGAAATAAGACTCCTTGAAAGACTACATTTCATATTTGCAGACATGGGGGGGGATAAAAAATATGGGAAAAAATCAATATATGAGAGGTTGTTTTCAAGAATGTTATGAAATGTTATCATCTTACAAGCAATTTTACATGCTTTTTCTGTTACCAGCATCATTTACTGTATGCCGCTCTCCTAAGCTGATTTTATTTTACTTACTGCTGAGTAAGTGGCATTCAAGCTGCTCACAGGAAAAAGCCATGGAAGTGTCAAAAGCAGGTTAAATTCTTGAAAAAGCCAGTGAGCTCCTAAGGCTGACAGACTACTGCTTATTTAAGAAGTAGAATAAGCATAACATATTTGTCCATAGACACATAAAACATTGGAAAGTCTTCAATAGCATGATTTTATTATGAGATACTGTGCAGAAATTATTCACTGACCCCAAAACAGTCATCAGTCTTCTCAACATACGCTCTCCCCTGAAATGTTAGTTTAATAAGCTCACTTCCAATTAATATAAAAAGTACCTAATTCTATAAAGGTTTTATTTCAATGTATACTGAACATAATTTATCAAATAATTAACAATCCATATGGACTAATAACTAAAAAATATGTCATTGAATCATTTAAGCCCAACTCTAAAGATTCTCTCAGCACAAGAATGGCTGCAGGACTTCAAGGGAAGAAAAATCTTTGTATTTCATGTGAAGTACAATGGAATAAATGACACAGAAAGAAGACCTGTAAATCTCTATCTGTAGCCACTTCAGGACAACACACATCATGAACAGACTCATGCTCAAATCTACATCATAAATGCAGCACTTCAGAAACATAAGTGAGCTGTGGATCAAATAGCTGGGCAGAAACACGCTTAGAGAAGGCAAGTTCATGTCCCAGAGAGGCTACAGTGGCCTGAGTAAGCATCCTGGCTCATTCAAACCTAATTCATGTAGCTTTAACAGAGTAAGGGAAACTAAGCAGTTTTCTGTCAGGTGACACAAGGATACCAATATAGTTTTCTCTGCATAGCAACATTTATCAAATTTTGTGAAGAAATACAATATAAATACAAACAGTGACTTTTTGTACACATACGAAGTTTGTAATGTCACATACCTGCAACACACTTGGAAGGACATGGATCAAACACATAGACTGTATTGTTTCTGTATTAGGATGGTTCTTTGGCGTATTTTAAAAATACAGAGACTTTGTCACTTACACACACACACACAAGCTGATCAGCTACATCCCTGTGACTGCACAGAGAGAGGGAGTAGAGGCAGAAGAGCTACTGAAGGTTTCCGTGCTTGATGGCCTATAGTGACCCACACCATTAGTAGCAACCTCTTGCCACCATGTCTCTTGTATTGCTATGAATCATCACAAGGCCCTAAAGCCCCAACCTTCCTCCTGCTTCACACACAATTATTTAAAACGTGGGAAAATTACTTTGCCCAACAGACTCTGTTTTATTTGATTGTTACTCCATGTTACAAGGCTGCCCTTTATAGTCTGTAAAAGTTGTTCTGTTCAGTCAGTGGTTCACAAATTAACCTGTAAAACGGCAAAAAGCTCAATAAAAATGTTCTTCATTCTAGCATCGTAGCCAAGGCTCACAAAGCATAAAAAGGAAAATTTCCACAAAACGCACAAACAAGGAAAGTCATGTGCACTTTGTAGATCCAGTGGTTGTTAGACCATTCACAGCAAGATACCTTAAATTTTCACTAGAAAACATTACTTCAGCCGTTGGCATTAGCAAATGTTTTTCTTGGATGTTCATGTTAAAAAACCCAGAAATAATGCACCCCCCCCCCGAAAAAAAAACCCAAAACAAACACCAAACCCAACAGTCATTTCTACATCAGCACAGTTTAGCTCTTTATCAACCAATCATGAAAGACAGTGTCACTGCAAAGTTTTATTCCAACCATTATAAAATAAAACCCACTAGTCACAAGACTGCCACCATAATCAGCAATATGTGCGTTTACCACAAAAAATTCTCAAGTACAAGTTACTTTGACATTTTCTGGTCATAGCAATCTATTTATTAAAAAAAAGAACAAAAAACCAAAGTATTCTAAATTCACCTGAAATAAGCCGGCAGATCAAACAAGCAAACAAGCCTACCTCAAACTCAAACTCAGAATATTAAGAATCTAGTTAGTGCTTTAGCTACTACCTATATGAAATGTGAGTCTGGCTCTACTTTGGAAACACACCTACTTCATGTAACAAGCACTCTGTGATGAGTACTGGAGGTTACATTTGCAGAACGCTTAGTAAGTACTACAGTGCAATTTAGGATGATTGTTTTATATCAGGCAATTTTTTATTTAAAAAAAATTTTTAAAAAAATCAAAGCCTAACCAACTTTTACATTTATAAGATCACTACTGCTGTCAAGGTAGCAGCGTACAATAAAACAATGGCACTAAGATGTGTAACAATTGCAATAAGCTTAGTCATGGTTTGGAAAAGAGCAAACTTACTTGTTTTCTAAAGAAATTGTTAGACAAAACCAGCTACACTTACCAAGGATGCTTTTGGCAACTAATTCATATGCTCTCTGACACATGCTAACAATTCTTGGATGACAGACCTCCTAAAAACTTTGCATTTGGTAATAATTTAAGTGCCATACTTTTCAAGGAACGTCGCAATACTTTTAGCTGACTTTGACCATGCACATAGATCAAACAGGAAGCAGTGATAAACTTAAGAAAATAATTATCCTCAAGTCATTAAGTTCTTTCTACCTGCAAGTTGCCCAAAACCAGGATCCTTTGCTCTGAAACCAAACCGAACACTCAAAACCTGCATGAGAATGTCCCTGGGACAAGGACACACAGACCACTCATTAGCATACACCATATTCCCATATTCCATTTTGGGCAGCATGCAGTTGCTTAAAATCAAATATATATACAGCACAGGAAAATTATGAAGGATGCAACTGAAATTACACAATAGAACAAGATTAGCCAAGTTTGAAATCAATGCATTTTGATCCTTAAACATCACAGGCATTTTAGCTTCTCAAATTCATTGTATCAAGGTTTTGAGCGAATGAAGAAAGAACAATCGCTTTTCATGGTTTTATGTCTGTACTTAGTTAACCCTTATCCATCGGTAAAGCTTTAAATTACCTGATAGTTCTGCCTGACCTGTATTTGTAAGGAATAGGCATTCTATAGAAAAGCCAATTTTGGTCATTATTTAGTTGTGGAATCAAAATAATTCCTAAATGGAACCTAAATAAACTACAGAACCTAAATAAACTACAGCAAAGGTTGAAGGATTTTAACAGAATTTGCAGAGTTTGTAGATAAGTGATTCCATCAAGGCCAGAAAACTCAGCCAAATCTATCTGGTTATCTGAGAGGATGTTTATATAGGTTTCTCTCACATAGTAGTTATCTCTAGAGTGCCATCTCATGTTTACACTTACTTGCAAATACTTAATATATATTGAGTAAAAGAGATGTAGGAACAATCACTTTATTTCATACTCCTGCTGCTCTATCAATACTTGACAGATTTTGTTGCTTAAGTGTCATGTTGTCAGACATTTAACAGGCTTTCTCATACTTAAAAAGCACATTATGTGTTATTTTTATTTGCACATTGTTTTAAGATAAACAATGAGAAGAAGCAAGTCTAAAAAAAGTTTACCATTTTCCTAGATTCATTCTTGAAAACTAAAATTTCAATCTCACTTAACATTTAAAACCTTTTCTCATCATTTCCATCAAAACAACTATCTTGTATGAATATTTTACAGCATCAGTTAAAGAAATTTATTACATACCATTACTTATTGCAAAACAATATGTGCTTTCAACTGCAACCTTGACACAAGCTTCCACCCCTCAAAGTGTGCACATATTTAAAACCTCCACATAATCACCACTAATGCTCCTTAGTCATTCAGTTTCCAAGGGATTTTCATTATGGATTAAAACAAGGAAAAAAATCCCAAATACCTTTCAATATCTTCATTCCTCCTTCACATGTTTTTTTTCTTTAAACTTGATATGTGAATAATTTATCATCTATTTCTCTTTCTTAATTCTCATAATCAGACTGCCTTGCCAGCTGCACTATGCAATCACACTTAAGTAGGCACATAAAAATCAGTAGAAACAATGCTTTGGGTTGCTCCAGCAACCACAAATGTTTCGAAAAATGCCCCCACAAGCATGTCAGCGAGACCATATTTTTCAGAGTATGGTTTGGAAAGCACAGACAGGAAAACCAGAAGAGGATATATTTAAATGTTTTGCTGTTTGATTTATCATTTCTTTGTGCTAAACCAACACCTCAGTTTTATGCTGGTTTTTCATATCAGAAAGGAGAGAAGGGTTTAATGGCATTGTAGAGGGTAAATGACAAAGCAATAGGAATCAGGAGTAAGTACATTTTCACAGTGTTAAACTAGAGTGAAGCCAGCTGTGAAAATAAGCATATTCCCCAATACTCACTGGCTTTTTGTTGGGATCAGAAAGACCGTGGATAGCTCACAAATGCAAAAGTTGCACTCATCCTCACATACACATCCTTTTTTCTTCTTTTACCCTCTAGAGAAGTTAATTTTTAATATTCTTCTCTATGTCTGACCACGTGATTACAAGATTAATTTGCCCTTAGGCCAAATTCACTTAACGTGCCTCAGGAATAACCAAGAAGCCTGACTAGTACCCCGTACCATTTTTTTCTGGGTTGGATGAAGGGATGGCTGTCCCTTCCTGTCCAGAAGCAAACATATGCCATCTCTGCAGCTCAAGGCCCAAAGCATTAAACTCAACTGAAATCAAGAGTGCTTTAACTTCATGCTCCAGGCTCTGATTCCTGCTGGTGGAGGAGCTGGCTACAGCTCTGGCTGCTACCCTGGCTATCAGTGGGGTGATACTCTCCCACCAGCATGCCAGGCACACTGCTGGGAAAACCCTCTTTATGCATCCTCTGCTAACTTCAACAGCTCATTTGTGATCTCCAGCCCTCTTATGCCCCTCTATGACTGGTAGCAACTTTACTTCATCAACCATTCCAAAATCTTCCATCAAAATGCAAAATTTTTTAATAAAAGCAGCTCCAACTGAATTCTGTGTAGAAGGTTTTACATAACCCTAACTGCTTTGGCCATTGAATAGTTTCAAAGATAAAATTCAAGACTGTACCAGACATGACAGGTCATAAACACTGCTATGTTTAAATGTAAGCTTAGACAGGTATTTTTGGTCATTCAGCCTGTGCTTTTGGCTCAGAATGCATGTCTGTGGGGGAGTGCAAGGACTAGAATAAATATTACTAGCCCACTAGAAAGTACAGCATTCTGGTACTTCTCATAGCAGAAAACACCAACACGACTGCATACACATTCAACACAGACAGTAAGTCCTTGTTTACAGGTAAAAATCAAGCAGTATGCTAGAAATTTTACAGGGCACTTTTTATAGCTTTATCAAACAAAAATATTAAATACACTCCTGTTGAAGTTAATTTTAAACCTAAAGAGGCTCTGAGAAAACACCAGAGCAAGTTTTGCCCTCACTCAAACCAACAGCAGCAGTGCAATTAGCACACTGGATTAACAATGTAGACAGCAAAGGGAGAGACACCCAGAAGTATTAAAAAAAATATTTGTTTTGATAAAAATAGAAAGGCAGTAAAATTACAAAACATTCAAATTCCTACTAAATGCTTATACATGAAAAGGTCATTTTTATGGCAAGAAGTCTTTGAACAGCAAATACACATCTAATCTTGAAATGCTATCTTTCTAAGTGAAATGGAGTTCAAAAACATACTTGGTCCAATCCCACTATACACAGTTTGAAGTCATCAAATTGGACAGCAAGATCTAATCACTTCATTGTAAAACAGCAAACTATTATTAAGTACTTATCTTCAAAAGCTTGCCTTGTTGGCAGAATTAACAAACTTAATACAAAATAGTTAATCTGCCTAAAAATCTATTAAAACAGACTAAATTTTTCTCAGATAAGGAGGAGGGCTTTGTAAGAGTCTTTTGTTTTGTTTAAATTAAAAAAAAAAAAAAAAAAAAAAAGAAGGGGAAACTATAAGACATTCAATTTCCCAAAGGCACTAATTTGATTAAGGGAAAGCATTTTAGTGCATCTCAGTTTATAGTATAATGTATAAAGAATAGTATTATATTGTAGGTATTTTGCCAGGAAAATATCTTTTCACACTTTAAGAGTGCATATTACTGAAGGTTTACTGACAAATGAGATGCTGAAAAACCTGGGCTCTGAAGTTCTCACTGGGAGAGCAGCTGAAATAGGATTCTACCAATGAAACATTTCATTCAACACCAGCATACAAAAAAACCTGATATTATGGTTTTGTTTCAAAAAATACTGATCCTCATACAAGCTATTTTCTGTGCCAGGTACAAAACCACATCTTCAGAAAGTGATCATACACTTGTGCTCAAGAGTGTTTTGGTCAGGATACAACATACAGCGTTTTCGTCCTTCAGCATGGGAATCAAACCCTGTGAGTTTTACTGCACTTTTACTGCAGTGGAAGGACATGGCTGGACTCAGCTTTTGTAAAAATTAATCCCCTTTTCTTGAAAGAATAAAAATTTTTAAATTACACTGTCCAAAAATGTATCTTCTCAATTTACATCTGTCATTCAAATGCTAAGGGAGCCAAAATCTCAGAGTGCTTTGTTTTACTATGGAGACAATTTTTTGTCTATTTAATGTGTCAGAATAAGAGTCTATCATTTTCCCATCCTATCTTTTTGACTTTTACTCTGAATTTCTAAATCCTTCTTAGAATTAGTGAAATCCTTTGCTTAGAATGAATGATCAATATAAACTCCAATATAATATAATCAATTGTTGATTAAGGTTTTGTATATTGAAACGCATTGCAAATTCCATGTTTTGAAAAAAGAGACTTCTATTCCTCCAAAGCCCTCCACAGAATTAATGTAAAGAAATGCAAGTATTTCAATGACAATACAGATATGCTATTTATGCAATCATCCTGAGTATGTTCAACAACAATATATCCAGAAAAAAAGATAACAGAAATATTGAAAGTGCAAAGATATGCAGGGGAAAGATTCAAGGGGAAAAAAAATAACTAAACTGGATTCCCCTCTTCACTTTGCAGAAAGTGAGATGCATAAGCATAATCTCTGTCCAATTGCTCTCATACCTCCAAGTTCCTTCATTTTCTCAAGAGCCTTTTTGCACCTTTTTCGAAGTGAAATGAAATGCTACTGCCTTTCAATCTGTCATCCAAGAAAGATCAGTCCTATATTACAACATCAGAAAATGCAAACAATGATGACAAATATATACACAGATCATATTTATATTTAATAGGATTATATACATCACAAATTTATATACTCGATACTCTCACCTATGTATTTTTATATATATTAGAAACAAAGAAGAAGAAAATAAGATTGTCTGAGAAAAAAGCCACTACTGAAGTAAGTGGAGAATATATGCATTTTAATTTAAGGAACCTAAGAACCCATCCCCACACTCTTTACAGTTTTACAGCAATTATGCACAAGGTTTGCATAAACACTTCAAAATCATCAAAAGCTGTTTTATCAAAACAGCACTTAAGTTTTACATATGTTTCAACACAAATTAGTATTCAGAATTAAAGAGCAAGTTGGTGAAAAAAAAGGATGTCAGCTGTCATTTTAATCTGTAACCAGATATAGAAAATGGACATGAAGAAGGAAGGCAAAGACTGGGCCAAAGTGATAGAAAGGTTCTTTCAAAATACTTTTTGTAATTTCATTATCTTATTAATTCTTTCACTGCCCTAGACTTCTAGCTACTCATGATGCATTTTATCACTAGCAGAAAGGTTGAATAATAATTATTATAGAAGTAATGTTATTGAAACCATGATGACTCAAGGATATTGCAAAGTAAGGACAACAATAATATGCTGAATACTAGAGACAATAAAAAGACACATCGATGCAGTTGAGTTTTCTGCAGACACTTGCAAACGACAACTGTATGGTAAAACTATGCTCTTAATTTATAGCCTTAAAAAGTTGAACTACAGCAATGAAATAATTCCTTGGTAACGTAGAGACACTCAATACAACGTCAGTCCCTGACATTCATGGGCACATTCTGCAGTAACACTGATGTCCTGATTGTCAGCATATTCCTGATACAGAACCATACAAATCTGTGCAACAGGAACGCTTCTATGAGTATCGAGACTTGATATCTTTAGGGAAATTCCTGGGCATGCTAACTATAATCAACACTAGCAGTTATTTTGATACAGCCAATTACTGATAGGAATGCCAAATGGAAGGACTTGAGTTCTCCAAGACTTAAAAGTGGCGAGGAGCTGGGGGGTGAATAAAGAACCAGCTGGGTCAATTCCAGCAAGAAAAGAGCTTTGCTTTTCTCTCCTAAGTGAGCAGAGATTTCTCTGAATGCCACCGTTCTCAAGATGCTGGCTTTGAACACAACATCTTCACAGAGCCACAGGTTTTCAGGGGAGGGGGTGATTCCAACACAGTGGATGGGCTTGAACACCGCATGAAGCGGTGGGTTTGAAAAAGATACTGCCCGTCCCCCAGACTGCAGCTAAGAGTCTGTACATATTTATGAAAGGCTGCAGCCAGATGGCCAAATTTCAGATGCCTCTCTCAACACTGGAGTCCTTTCACTCAGTCTTTTTTATTTCCAATTGAAAAAATAATGCAAATACACGTACTGGTTCAGCTGTTTTACTACAGCATGGAACTTTCATTATGCTTGCCAGGCTAGTATTTCAGATACATAAACAGATTTCAAGCATAGCTCTTACCACTATTTTAATACTGCTTTGACAAGGTTTAAATACACTTTAGCTAAGTGACAAAAACTACAGATTGCACACAGTTACACAAAAAGACTGTCTTTTGATCCACTGAAGTGATAATACATGGAGGATTCCATATGCAAACACCATCTATTTCCTAAGGAGAAGCAAGAATTTGAGGGAAGGCACTCATTATTAGAAGACAAGACCAGTCCAGCCAGAATAAGTCTAGCAGTGAGTGACTCATGGTTGCCAGTCAATAGATATGAAAATTACTTGTTCATGAACTGCTCAAATGTTCCTAACTTCAATAGCTAGGGGCAATACAAAGCTATGAAAAAAAAAACCAACAAACCAGCTGCAAATACATCCATTTTCTGAAATAAGGAAGAAAAAAAATTTCTACCATTTATTTCACTTTACATGTATATAGAATCATAGAATGGCTTGGGTTGGAAGGGACTTCAAAGATGTAATGTAGTGCCAACACCCCTACCATGGGCAGGGACACCTTTCACTAGACCAGGTTGCTCAGAGACCTGTCCAACCTGTCCTTAAACACTCCAAGGGATGGGGCATCCACAACTTCCCCTGGCAACCATGATAAACTAGAAAGCAATGGTTTCATCTGTTATATTAAATCCAAGGTTTATGTAGTTTAACAAGGTCTCTTTTGGACAGGGAGTGTATATATATACCAGCCTCCACTGAGAGCTAAGGGAAAAAAATGACATAGGAACTTCCAATCACTGGATTCCAGAGGTATATTGCAGACGTGAGAATTTTACTTACTTCTGCCATGCTCAGCAGTACAAAACAGACAAGAAACACGAGTACTGGCATGCCATTACGCCATAATGCTGCTGTTTTAGTTGCTTTAGCACAGAGTAAATAAAGGCATCAAATGTAGTTTTTTCTGATTTCCAACAGTGTTACTTTTCCTTTTACAGTGCTACGCACAATACAAAAACCTGCCAGGTATTTAATTATTGAAATAACCCAATCTATCTTCCTCAGTAGAAAAACAATGATATGAAAGAACAGGAAGCAGAACTCCTTTGAACACTTTCTCCTGAGGTTGTCAGCTTTGAACTCACAGCTAGGCTACCTCATAGCTATCATTACCAACGTTTAATATTGCATTAATTCATGATGAAGAAGAACATGGTACTCACATTTCTTTGACTGTCCAACAGGTTTCTTCTATCCTAAAGACATGATCACAAACGTGTCTCTTTTCCAGGATTTCCATGGAGGATGGAACTGCAGTTCTATGTGCTCTTCAACTTAAATTTGTGCCTTACTAAGTAACATAGACAGGTATGTACTAGCCCAAATCTGGCCTTCTTCAATGGAGAATCCAGAAAGATGGAGTGCCTTACCTGATCATTACTTCATCCACTGCCATGGCTGGAGGGACTGGGAGGGACTGGAGGTGCTTTATCTGATTTCTCAAGTCCACTTCATCTCTCAGAACTGCCCTCAAAATATCTCTAACAAAAATATCCCCCTGCCAGATAACTCTTCAGCACAGCATCTGCTATTAGAAGTGAAGGCACAGCTCTCAGCACATCATCAATTCTCCAAGTTATTTCACTAAAAGCACGATGCCTGCAAACTAGGTCCAACAATACTAAAGTTTCTCACATGTAGCCTTTCAGAAGGGGAAAGGTATTTTAAAAAGTTATGCCTCTTATTTCCACTGTTAGAACCAGCCATTGAGGTTACCAGCAAAAAGGGGTGAGATCAAGTCACAGACCCCATTAGCAAGTCTGAGCTGCCTTGGTATGCGCTTGAGAATGTGCACAGTTCTGTGCTAGTCAAAGCTCAGACACTACAAATTTCACAGAAAGTAGAACACCAACAGCTGCAACATTTATTCCCCAAAAAGTTATAAGGAACATAAATAAAAAATAAAACAAAAGTCATACTATTGCTCAATATCACAGTTTTCAATGGGAAGTACAATCATAGTATGGGAGCACTTTAAAATTTATTCTGAAACTGTCTGGGACAACCAGAGGCATGGTGAAAGTGAATGGTAAGAGGGAACCAGGTGAAAAAGTATGATAAAACCAGCAAGACTAAGTGGAAGAAAGTTCCACTGGACGGAGATATACTAAGGAAGCAGCATTACAATTCTTATTTCAGGAAACCCAGTATACAATAAAACAGTTTCTGAAGGAATGCCTTGGGCTACTCAGCAGCAAATAGTAACTACTGGGTAACAGGGCAATATTTAAATAAAATCTAGGTAATTATTTGCGTAGCTGTGTGTGGTCAGACCTGCCAACAATCACAAACTCCTCTTTATAAATGTTCAATGTTCCTCTTTATAAATGCTCAATTATAAGTAACAATATGCTAAGGAACCATGCTTGCTATATTAGAAGAGTCAACTAAATAGTTTTTCTGAGGGATTTTCCAACAACATGCAACAGGCAGGCCTACTGACAGGAGATTTTTTATTTCTAAATAAAGGAAACACAAAATGCCTATTATTTTATCATCCCAAAAAAGCAGAAAATCTTTTATTTCCATAAAGCATAAGACTTAATCATTGGGAAGTTAAATCCTTTAACTTCAAGGGAACAGTGGTTTATTAGGTACACACAGTGCTTAGAAAGATACTACCCCAGCAAGGACCACAGATGCTAAGACACTACCTTAATTTTTTTTTTAAATCTGGCAATAAATCATCAATTAAATTTTCTTTCCTGGGCTTAGGAAAAGATCCTTAGTGTTTTGAATTATTAAAGTATTTTTAAACCAAAAAAATATGAAAAAGTAAAATGTTAAGGACTTATTTTAAATTACAGATGTCTATACGCTGAATTCAAGGTGCTGAATTAATAGATATGAACCATTATGCTGTTTCTCACTTAACAGAAGAAACACTCCCACATTACAGCTAAGAAGTTTTTCAACATAATCTGAAGCAGGTTCAATCCTCTCTTTCCCTGTTATATTACGTTTCTCAGACATAGACTTTTTCCAAATGGATTACGTAAACATCACTGAAGTGCTAGAAAGTAGCATTAGACCTCCATTTCCACCCCACCAAAGAGCAATCCTTCTCTATTGACAATCCTCACTTTCTCTGATCAATCCTACGGACTTCGACCCTCTCCCACTTTCCTGGCCAAACCTGAAGTGCTTCTACAGTTTGGTGTTGTAAAACACAATTATTTTAACAGAAGAACTAGAACGTGTATGAACTTCTCTCTTCCTTCTCCCCACCAGTAAATTTCAAAGTCTTGGGGAGGGAGGAGAAGATAGGGATGGATTACGTCCAGCTGGATCAATTTTGTGATCCAACTCACCACAAATACCAATGGCAATGCAGGAGATAGAATGGTACACATTGAACAAGTTAAATGCTAGGTCAGTTTATACCCAAGGCAGAGCCGCACTCAACAGGCTTCCAAAACCCAAAAGGGACAGTCAGACATTACTTCTGTTCTTCTGTTCCAGGAGCAACAGTAAAACCTCAACATTTGCCTTTCATGTGCAATATTCTCTATTAGAGCTGTGCATTCCCAGAGCTAACGGACACTTACCCCCACCAGGCTAAAATAAAAATATTAAAGTCCTCATTGGCAATTACGGACAGCTTAGTCTGGAGAGAATGCTAATTTTCCATGTAAACCTGAAAATAATATGGAAGACTAATAGCTGTAGGTACAAATCTCACAAAAAAAAGGTATTTCAAATTGTTCGCACTCTGCTTGTCATCTCACCGCTACAAACTATTTGTAAAGAGCTGCAAAGAAGTTAAAATTAATATTCCGATGTACTTTTTTTTAATTAGGAAGTTATTTTTCATATGAAGACGCCGACAGGTTTACCAATACCCTTTTAAAGGATTTTGTTGCAAAAAGCAGCAGCAGCATTTGTGCTAGTCATTTGCTTACACGTCTTATACTTTTCAACTTAGAAGTTTGCCACGGTGACCAAGTTTACCCATATAAAGTCTTACAGAAAAAAAAGAGGTTCCCATTCTTTTTTCATTCAGAAACATGTCCCAGTTTATCCTTATAGGTGAGATATCTTAAGTCATTAAACTGAAATTAAGGCCCCCAACTGTTCACTACAGAACCTGGAGTTGCTCATATGTGAAGGAATTGGATAAAGCCCTTCCTATCCGAAAGGACAGCTGAACATTTTTAGAACTGCTGATAAGACTGCACAATTATTTTGCTATCAAATCTGAAGTAATTTGGTTTTCCTAGTCAAAGCCTAACTCTTACAAGAACTTTCCAAGATGACAGTTTATCATATGATATATCAATGCAAACACATGGCATAGCTCAAAACCCAGTCCCCAAATGCTGTGCAACAAGACTTCCGACATAAAAGCACCCACTGAAACACAACTAAAAGACCAAAAGAGCTACTCTGTCCTTACCCTCAAATCATAGTATCACTTCACACACACCCACACCATTTTTTTAGGGGGCAGGGAGAAAAACTGGCATTCAAGTGCATTAGGCAAATTAATTACTTTGATTTGGAGAAAACCATTTTCCATAATGCAGCTCAGTAGAAATATAACCAATCTCTAAGGTTTCATTACACCTGTTTTTTTACCATCATATTTGCTAGTCATAAAATACATACCAAACATGTGAAAAGGGAGACATTCAGACAGCTAGAAGCTTTTTAACAAAGCATACTCTCACACTAAAAAACGGAATCCAAAGTTCAAAGCTGTTGTAGAAAGTCCTTTTCCCCTTCCTTCCACAGATTTTGGAGAGTCACCAGTAAGTTGCACACAAAGCAAATCTTTCCATCTTACTCTTAAGAAACTTTACAATAGTTTTCCCTTTTCCTTAAGACATAAAATCAGCAGAAGATAGTAATTAGATTCCTGTCCCAAAGCAGTATGAGTATTTAAATCCTCTAAATATGTAAGTTAAACATGTCCCTTGCATATATATTAAGGAGGAAGAAGTTTTACCAGCAAAATTCTTTATTCTCACACACATTATGTTATTCTCTTCATGCCAGAAGGTAGATAGATCTCCCTTAGGTAACACACACTGTCAGCAACAGAAGCATTGAAGCCACCGCTATGAACCACTTTAAAGCAGATGTATACAAAATACCACTGAACCTTCAGCACTAAGGCAACACTTGCTTTATCTTCCAATTTAATTCATTTTCTTCTTCAAATGTTTGTTTACAGTTATTGAAACCCTGCAAAAAAAAAGCCTCGATTATAAACGGTAAGAACTTTCAGTTGAAAAGTATGCAGAGTAAGGGCCTCCCTCAACTCAAGCAGTCAACCACTGCAATTTCCAGGGTCCTAATCTCTAACATGCAGTTCAGAGAGAGTGAAGTGGAAAAGAAATACTGTAAAGTAAAATCCCAATGGCATTCATACAGCTCAACATCAAGTTATGCGGACTCTGTTAAAAACTCATTGTTAAATTTCCCGTATCACTCAAATCCACTTCTACTGTTAACACCAGAAGGAACACGATGTGCACTTTTCTTCCTACGAACTGAAACTTACACTATTAACTATTGTTAATAATCTAAATATCTTAGTACAGTCAAATAATATGAGAAAGCAAATCCACAATGTTTGCAAACCAGTTTCTAGTCTTGTATACACCAGAAGTCTCAGTGCCCTGTTTTCACAGCTCCTAGGCACCACAAACTCGGTTCAGAACGGTGTTTTTTCACATCCTTGAGACCCTTAATTAAGCAATGTAAAATCTTTACAAGTTCTGCAGCCTTATCTACAACAAAGTAGTAAGATGTTACCTGCCAGGCAGATATTATTCTAAAAATACCCTCTTAAGGCAGGAAAATAGAAGAAATTTTACACAAGAGATTTCTAGTTCATCATTATTCAGTTAAGTACAGCTCAGTGACAGTCTAGGAAATCACTAACTACACTCAGTAAATGCAGAAAATAACAACCTTTAAATGAGGTTTAAATTAAATGAGAGTTAAACAAATTACCCATTTGTCATTAAGAGCAATGTCTTTAGCTTTCTTATCTATATACCGTGCTTTCCATTACAGTGCCAAGCGTTAGTAAAACGTCTGAATTAGAAATCAGATGTCAAGAAGATGGTTATTCGCTGCAGCAGCAGCAGAACCAGCCTCAGCTTGGGCACCACGGCTGCTGCTCTCCTCCCTCGCCAGGTGCCTGAGGAGGGACAGGCAGGCCGGCCGGTGCTGCCCACGGCTGTGAGCATCGCGGCTCTTCTGACAAAACCAGTTCAGACACTACAGACACGTTTGTCTTCCCAGCACTGACCTCTCACAGGTCTCCTGATCTCGCAGAACAAACAAATGAACTCAGAGGCCAAGGCTGCCGCGGAGAGCCGCTTTTGCAGAGTGGCCGGCCCGCACCGATCAGGTCCCGTGGCGCCGGGGACGCGGCAGCGCACGGAGCCAGCAGGAGCAGCGCCCGGCGGGGCTCCCCCAGCCCTCGGCGCTGCCGCCCTCCGCGCCTCGCCCCGGCCGCGCCCGCCGCCGCTCACCCAGCTTGCCGCGGGACTCCTCCAGCTTCTGGATCTGGTTCTCCAGGAACAGCACGGCCACCCCGAAGACCAGCACCGCCAGCAGCTGCAACTTGGGCGGCAGCATAATCCTGAGCAGCCCCATGAGCAGCAGCAGCAGCGCCGCCCGCCCGGGATCACGACATAACGCGGGGCCCGGCCCGCGGGGGCCGGCGGGAGCCGCAGGGACGGCGCGGGCGAGGAGGCACGGAGAGAGCACGGCCGGGGGCGCGGACAGGGCCCGGCGCCGCCGCTCTCACATCGCCGCGCGCACGGCCCGCAGCGCGCCCGCCCCGCCCGCGTGGCCCGGCCCCCGCCGCGCCCCGCCCGCCCTGCGCGCGCTGCTCAGCAACCGAACGCCCGGCCGCGCGCCCGCCCCCGCCCCACGCCGCCGCCGCCGCCGCCGCCGGGCCCCGCGGCGGGCCCCGCCCCGTGCCCCCGCCATTGGGCGGTGCTGCCGCGGCCCCGCCCTCCACGCAGTTCGATTGGCCCGGAGTGGGAATCGCCCCTCCCCGGGCGCTGACTCCGCCTCCCCCTCTGAGCCGCCGGAGCGAGGCGATGTCCCGCCTACATGCGTCCCTTCATGATTGGAAGGCGCTGCTTGAAGTCCCGCCCATCCGCCCATCCTCGTTGGGCACCGGCACCGCGGCCCCGGGGAAACGCACAGTACTATTGGTCAGACCGGCTGTCAATCACTGGGCTGGGCCACTGTGCCGGTTGGCAGCCGTTCCCGGGAAAGGGGAAAGGGCTTTATTCAGGCTTGTTTCTGCAATGCCTGACTAGCATTGGGGAATGGTAGTTCTAGCCTCGCTGCGAAGCACTGCTCTGAATAGACTAAAATATCTTTGCTCTAGAATTCCAGAAGATATTCTGGATTAGCTGTTTCTGCTTGTGGTGCCGGGGGCTGGGAGCAAGTTCAGTGTTCTCCCGCATCAGGCGGTGTTTCGGTCACCCGCGATGGGTGAGGTCCTTCCCCGGCCCCCGGCGGCGCTGGCAGGGGCGCTCCGGCACCAAGATGGCGGCGGCTGCCGAGCTGGGGGCGCTGGGGCGGCGCTGGCTCTGCTGGCTCCTGGGGCTGCAGGCGGTGAGAGCCGGATCCGGCGCCTTCGCGCTCGGGGCTGAGCGTGGCTGCAGTTTCTGAGAGAAAGAGAGCGAGTGTGAGGGCGGGGAGGGCGGAGTGAGACGTGTCCCAGTGCGGGAGGCGCGGGCGCCTCTTCCTGCTCCTGCGGCCGTGGCCGCCTCTTTTGCTTTCCGTGTCGGAGGCTGGGCTCTGCTTCTGCCTTCTTCCTAAAATAGTTTGTATTGGTGCTGCCTTTGTTTTAATATAGTAAATTATTTGGTGTGAAAACAAAGCAACAGTGTAACGTGTATTTGAAGTCAAAGCTTTGAAGGAGAGAATGCTGATGAAATGAGGCGCGTCACTCACTAAGTAGCTGAAATTATCTTGTTCTGATGGGAATTTACCTTCTGAAGTGCGAGGATTTCTTTCCAGTCCCAATCAGAGACATTTATTATGATTAGTACATTTATTGTTTCAGGATAATATGATAGTTAAGGTACTAAAAATTGAGGAAAAATATTAGGGAGAGAAACCTATTTATTCTTTCCTGTACCTCTCTGTAGTTTTATTCTCAAGACGTTTGGAGCTTGCTATGTAAGCAAAACTGCTTGAGTGAGGAATTGCCACGTAATGGAGTCTTTACTTACTTTCATACACTGTGTTTTGGTTGGTTCTTTCTCACACAGACACAACCCGAAAAAAAGTCCTCAGGAGACTACTGGCCTTACGTTTGTGGATTGTGTAGGGGTCTGCTGGGCAAACGTGTGAGGAGCAAGGCTGCTGGAAGCAAAGTGACAATGCCAGTAGCTCTTTTACTGCTCCAAGGTGAACAGATCCAAAAGTGGTGAAAAGATGACAATAAAGCTTCAAAGGGGTGGATGGCAAGCAGCAAGGTGCAAGAAAATTGTTTTAGTTGCTATGCTCATTAATTTAACAAGGGAACAATAACTAGAATGTAGCTTTGGCTGTGTTTGGAATGCTCTTTAGGGGCTTTTTGTACTACTGTGCCATTGTTGTATTTGTTATTGTCAGTATCCCTCAGAAAAGATAAATATTTTAAGAAGATAAATACAAAATACTAAAAAAGATAAATTATTCCAGTAGAACAGGGTTCCATTTTTGCTTGTCTGTTGTTATACAGTGTTCTGTAGGAAGAAGAAAAATAGCTTTCTGCCTGACAGAATAATGTTTTCAGAATAGTTTTTTCATGTATTATACTCCTCTGTTCATGCTTTAACTCTTTTTTTTAGCAGATACAGAGAAACAAAATAATGAGGCACCTAATATGTTTTCTACCAATTCCCAATCCATGATATTTTCTGTCACATAAGTGACCTGTCTTTCCTTCAACTGTAAGTTGGCCACTTCAGCAGAGGAAATGGGGTTTGTCTCTACCTTACTTGAGTGTGCTGCATGGATTAGGTGATATGTGAATGTGACAAGAAGTCTGTTTTGCTGAATGACAAACTTAGTTTTTCTTCTTTACTTTTCTGTTTGGCCCAGCATAACTTTTCTGAGTCTTGTTCTGTTATCATCCAGTTGAGTTTGCTGGTGCCCTGTCACTCATCTCTGAACACAGCAGTGCTGATTGGTTTTTTTTTGGTGCTTTGGCTGTAGCAGGGTTTGCCTGAGGTCTTTTACCCAGCATGAAAAGCATCTGGGAAAGCTGCCTTCTTTCTCTCCTTTCTTAATTTCCTCTCTCACTTTTTCCCCTCCAAAGCAAGCAGCTGGAAGGGAAGATTTTAAGCCAAAGTGTGAGAAATCCATGTGTAGAAAAGTGGGAATGTGAACTTGCTACAAGAAAGACAGTGAGGGGCTGGAGTGAGCCCAGAGAAGGACAGTGGAGCTGGGGAAGGGTCTGGAGCACAAGTTCTGTGAGGAGCAGCTGGGGGAGCTCAGCCTGGAGAAAAGGAGGATCAGGGGGAACTTACCAGTCTCTACAACTGCCTGAAAAGGAGGGTGTAGCCTGGTGGGGGTTGGCCTCTTCTCCCAGGTAGCAAGTGATGGGGTAAGAGAAGCTGGCCTTAGGTTGCACAAAGGGAAGTTTAGATAGGATATTAGGAATAATTTCTTCACTGAAAAGGTGGTCAGGCACTGAAATGGGCTGCCTAGGGAAGTGGTGGAATCACCATCTCTGGAAGCATTCAAAAGGCATGTGGATGTGGCACTTGGGACAGGGTTTGAGGGTGAACACCATGGTGCTGGGTTAATGATTGGACTCGATGACCTTAGAGGTCTTTTCCAACCTTAGTGATTCTATGAGAACAAAACCCAAATATCATTTAATTGTTGTGATTGGTTGCATTATTTTTGCTGCCCATAAAAAGCAGAACCAGTGTTTTACATAGAAGCCATGTAATTGAATTGCCTGTTGTAATGTATTGCTAATAAATCAGAATTGCAGGTTTTTATCTGCACTTCCATGTAGATACAAAAATGCTGCTAGCAAGGATTTTCTTGCTATTTTCTAAGCCCATGAGAGACTTTTCTCTCTCACAGAAGAGGTAGCAGAATTATGTAAACAACCAAACACCTGCAGCCTTGAAAAGTCTTGTTTATAGTATAGTCGGAAAATATTTTGACAATGGATGTTTTAGGATTTTAGCCAATCACCCCAAGGGGTGGCTGATCCTTTTCCAATTAGACTATGAAGAAAAAAGTCTATAAAAGAGTTTGTAAAATAATTAAATCAATCAATCTTGCTGCACAATTCCTGCCTGCTGGATCTTCTCTCCTCCTCCCTATGGCTGCGGGACACGGTGATATACCCTAGGGCTTAGGGCTGCGGTAATACTTCCACTTACAGTATATGCAATTTTCTTGTACCATTAATGCAAACATGAGATTAAAATCCTACCGGTATGTCTTGTTGAACAGTTTGGTTAATTTCTGGTTGTGTTTTTCCCAAGCTTAGCTGTTACATTACTTTCCAAGGGTGTTTTCAGTGATACGAAACTTACCGAAATTGTTTTTGAAGAGGAGGCTTTGGAAAGCTGTAGCTGATTCATTACCTTTGGGTTTTCTTCTTAACTTGGAATTAGCAATAGGAAAGCAGTAGAATTATCAGAAGTGTATATAAATAAATTTTGGCAGGTCTGATACCTTGAAATGTACATACTATGAGTGTCTGGAATTCCCTGTTAGTTTAAGACCCTTTTTCAAAATAGGGTGGTGTTTTGAACCCTTGGGCTGACCATTTAGGCATTTTTGTAAAACAGTCACAAGAGACTTGTTCTCTGTCATCACTAAAGCATTTAAAGTCGTCTTTAAAAAAAAAAAAAAATTAATACTAAAGTGTAACATTGTATTGACTTTCAGGTAAGTGTTTATGGAGCACAGTTGTCATCAGAAGCTTGCAGAGAGCTGGGCTTCTCCAGTAACTTGCTGTGCAGTTCTTGCAACCTTCTTGGGCAGTTCAATCTGAATCAGTTGGATCCATTCTGCAGGGAGTGCTGCCAAGAAGAAGCTCAGCTGGAAACTAGAAAGGTGAGTTTTGGACCAAATCCCTTGTGGAATAATTTAACGTGTTATGTTTATGAAATTTTAAATTTAAAAAAGGATATGAGAATCTGGGTTATAATTTCAAGAGGAAAACGCAACATTTATTCAAAGCCCAATATACATCTACACGGTCTAGATTGGCAGACTTGCCATACTGCCATAAAATAGTGTCCCTGTACGAACAGGAGAATCTTTGGTTCTTTGGCAGCCCTTCTCTGCTGTGACGTGACCACATTTGGGAACTATATCCAGCTTCTTTTAAGAGGAAGATAAATGGGATTTGAAGAGGGCAAAAGAAGAGGATAAGGAGAGTGATGCTTGATGACAGCTCCTGCTTGGTCATTGACCCATAGCATAATGGCCAGGATAGCTTAGTTCAGTCCTGAGAAACAAAACGCTGGCACAGCCTCCAGGTCAGTTCCTGGAGTGGCTCGAACCTGATTGAAGCAGGACTGCTCAACTCCATCCTGCAGTGGTGAGAACAGCTGGATATTTGGGGAGTGATCTCTCTCAGAGCTCATGCTTCATTAGACCTTTCGTTTATCTGTAGTAAATAAATATCTGTGTTCCTTAAGGTATGTTATCCATGAAGAATTTTTAGAGTTCTTGAAAAGAATACATGTTGTCTAATATGTGGTAATTTAAGAGTGTTCTAGAATATAGTGAAGACAAATCAGGAAAGTAGAGGTTTAAAGGAGGAGAGATGCTGAAATTATTTTTAATGGTTAGGAGATAGTGAAATAACTGACAACATGAAATTAATGAGGAAATCTAGCAGGTTTCTCCCATGAATTAAATTCAGCCTAATATATAAAAACAAAAGTCTGCCTTTAATTTTTAATAAAACCACTGATTACAGTGTTTGGTACAATATATTAAGGATCAAGAAGCAAGTGTTTTAGATTGGAAGAGAATTAATAATTAGTAGTTTCCTAATATTGACAGACTTTAAAGCTTTTTTTTCCTACCCTCTTGCTTGGAGAATTTTTCATCTTACTCTGAAAAACTGCATCTCAATGTAAGATGTTTGACTTTCTGATTAGCAGCCTGACATGTTGCTGAGCTCCAGAGCAGTGGTGCTCTGGGTTTTGCTGAAGCTGTGACTACATGGTTGAACATCCTCCAAGTACATGAATCTTTTTTGTCTGAGCCATGATTCCAGTATGTGATGTAGCTTGCTCATTATGTGAGCAGGTATCGCTTCCCACGAGGGGGCACAGCAGGTTGGTTGTCTGTGCTACAAACAGACTTGCAAACTACTGGAGTTCCAGGACAGGCTGCAGGTTTTAATTTAATTCTCTTTGCAAGTATGTGGCAAATACTAGAAACAGGGAAAGCAAGAGTTAGTTTATTGCATGACTTGTGCCTGAGTTCTAAATGAGAATTTAAAATTAAAGGTAATAGCACATCTATCTGGGAATTTTTATGAAATTGCTGCTTTTCACAAATGATCTGTGAAATACCCTCGGGCCTAAAAATACTTCATGCTGCATAGTATCAGTGCAACCTCAAATGAGATGTTCACAGATTTGAACTGTTTCATAGCCTTGAAAGAAGTGTATTTATTAATCCTGCTCTTGTTACTGGTCCAGTAGTTTGTGAATTGACGTTGTGGAAAATAGCTGTGAGATATTCTTGTTACACAGAATTTGTCTTCCTCTGAACTTCTGCTGACACCTGTCCAGTGAAATATTTTAATTACTTCATAATTGGACTGTGAGTAAAATGAAAAAATGTTCTGGTTATTTTCTCATCCTCTAGAGATTTTGTATGCAGTCTCACACTAATTCAGAAGCTAGCTTAAACAGTATTGCTTTAGACAGCTGCAAGTTTTAAGCCTCACTCTGTCAGATGCAGAGTCCTGCTGGTGTGTAAAACATAGAAGGATGAAATGGAGGTGAAGCTAACTGTGCGTGAAATTGTAGTAGCAGGAGAGATTGTCCATATTTTGCAGTAGCTGAAAATAGCTGCACTCCATCTGCAGCTTCACTTAGGCTGTGTGATCATTTCAGACATAACTATAAGCATATCCCATTAATTGTATATATAATCTTAGATTTATCTCAACAATATATGCATGTCAAAATCCAAATGGATTTCAAAAATCAACTCTCTGATAAAATTTGCAATACATTAAATTTCACAGTTGCACTTTGCAGGATTGCTACAACCCATAAAAGTTACCAATATATCTAAATGGAGCTTTGAAAAATATATTTTGCTCACTAATATTTGTTGAACTTGAGCATTTTAAATTTCTACTGTCAAGTATTTGTCGTGTTGTAATGTTAAAGTGTTTGGTGACTTAGAAAACGGGACATCAGGTGTAATAACTAGGTGCTTCTTCTATTAAAAAAAACCCAAGAAAACAAAATGAAGGCTTTCTTAAAACTCCACCCTCTTACATGTGTAGAATTCCTAAATATGTGGTCTTATGAATTATAAGAAGGAATAGAAAAAGGTGACATTCTTGTTCAGACTTACATTTTAAAACTCAAAAAATAGTTTACAAAACTCACAGTAATTATTGGAAATAGAATAACTTGAAGTGCTTCTGATGCTTCAGGCTACTCCTGTGTGACCCAATTTACATTCATTTTTCAGATTTGTTTTTTTCTTTTCATTTCACTAATTAAAGTGCTATGCTCAAATTGCTGTTGACTGCCTCCTTGTTCTGCCAGAGGCTCTTAAGTTGAATAGTTCCACTCTCATTGGAACTTCTGGTTTTCAACTCAATGGTTAAAAACAGAGAACTGCTTAGAATTCATTGACATTTCGGTGATGTAAATTAAGTGTAAGTCATATCAATGCTTACAGAAATGAATTAGAATTTTAGTTTACTACTTCTAGCTGTTTCTCAGAACCTGCATCTTTTTCTGTCTTTTGATATGTTCTCTAAAATCTCTTGGCTACTTTGTAAAAAATCAAATTGTGTTTTTACATAACTGTATTCCTTATTTCTAACATGGTACACAAAAATGGTTCCAATTCATTGGTTTTCTAGCAAGTGTGACTTCAAAAATAGTGTGATTCAATGACAGCATACTTTATTTAACATTCAAGTAAACAATCAGAACTCTGTAGGTAAGACTAATATGTCATACGATCTCCTTTCAAAGTTTGCCCTTAACTCAGTGTCCCATTCAGTTCATATAGGAATGATTTTATGGACTATATTGATAAGGAATTTGGGGGAACTGAGATGATATTTTTCTTTCTAATTGAGAAAGTCTCTTACCAGCACTGTTGCTTCAAAATATTATTCACAAACATTCCTTGTACTAAAAATGTGCTGCAATTGATGTCCTTCCTCAAGAACTTTACCATGTATGCTCTTTCCCTTCCCTAACATGTACGTGATGCTATTGGCAATGAAAATGAATGTTGACAAGCAGTAGTCCTAGATAAGGAAGGTGCAGCTAACTAGTCAATGCCTAAGACAGAAATTTACTGTCTTTTGTGTGGCTCAGATTCACCAAGTGTTCATCTCTGTCAGATAAACTAAGGTAAAATGCGTTATCTGTCTGTAATAGGGTAAGCGTTACCCATGAAAGAGCTCTATCTAATCTTATCAATGAAAAAAAGTTAGGGAAGCTATAAATGTGAATTTGCTAAATGTGAGTTTCAGTTGTTGTTGTGCATCTGTGCTGGTGAATGGAATGGGTTTAGCTGATTAAGGCTGACCTTCATCTAGATAAAGTACTGGCATTTGACTCTACATTTGTTGAAGAAACTTCAAAAAGTAAAACTCTCAAAATAATGAAATGCGCAAGGTCAAATAAATATCTCATGAGATCTGTTCTCACTGTTTTCTTTGCAACTCTAAGATGCTTTATTTTTTAACAAAAGCACAGACTGGAGAATAAAAGAGATGTTCAGGGATTCTACTTCTAGAGGTAAGTAGGTGCTTAGATGGAATCAGATGGTAAAGTCCAGAATTGAAACCTGACCTGTTAATTCCTGTCTGTACTCTTCCGCTTGCATAATTCTGACTAGGTCCAAGTGAGAGCCTGTATGTAGGAGCCCTTTTTCTGCCACCCTTCTCTATTCCACTCTGCCCTTCACCCCCACTCAAATTGGGTATTCAACACCACCTAATCCAGGCTACAGCTCCAGAGGTCTAAAGCTGATGGTTGCTCAGCTTCTGCATTTTCTCTTTCACCCTTGTGCCAGATCTCTTGCTCACACAACCTTACACCACACCAAACATTTCAGAGACCAAAGTTAATAAAAATAGGCTGCCAGGAGCAGAAGTCGTTTTGTAACTTTTCAGTGGTTATTGGATTTAAACAGCACAAATGTTTATAGAATCCTGCAAGGAGGATATCATTTAACACCAAAAATAGTGATGGATGACATATTTCCTGTATGCTGAAGAATGTAATAGTAATGCACAACTATGTTTTGTATGTACAGAATAAAAAGTCTCCTTTAAGTCTCCTAATCAAAGCAGAACTCAAAGTACTGGAGATCTCCAAGAATGCAGATTATACAATCTTTCTTAGTAAATTATTTCAGTGCTTAAAACACCATCATTGTGACTTTTTTCACCCTTATATTCGGTTGGAATTTCCTTCCCCGCAAAGAAATGAGAGCTTTGATTCTGCTTCAGCTTTGTTCAGAGCAATTTGCCTGTAATACATATCACTAATCACAGGAGTAGCACTGATTCACAAAACTGGCATTCGACTGTTAGACTCTGTTGCCACACTCTTATTTAGAGTTAGGCATCTCCCTTCACAGGATAATGAGCTGTCAGTGGTAGAAGCTGCTTTGTTGCTAAATTTACTGATGACATCAGTTCAGTATGATGTGTGAGTGTAGCAATGACTTTCTTGGCTTTCTGTATTACAGAGCAGTAATTCATAATGTTCCTGGAAGTGAGGCTTTCTGACTTCTCCCTCTTAACCCACAAATTCTTACTCATGTTCTGCCTCCAGGAAAAGGAAAGACAAGAGTGATTTTGAAAATCTTGAGCTGTCCGTATAACTACAATCTCTCCCATAGAAAATATTTTATAGTTCGTATCTCAGTGTATATTCTTTTAAAGTTTTCTAGTTTAGAAGATTAGTTTTCTAATAAGAGTCACAAATGAAGTGCTAGTTAGAAGAGTTTAGGAAAAAGCAAAAGAAATTTTCAACAAAATCTCTTTTTGCTGTAAATTTCTCAGAAGAACAAATATTAATTAACCTGTTTTGCTTTCTGGGTGTGTGGCTGGAATACGGTAAAAATTAATTTGCATGCTTTCATGAAAGAGATCATTTACCCTATTTTTCAACAGTACCATTTTTCATACACCAAAGAACTTTGTCATTAAGAATAATAACATCTGTATTTTTCCTTAAATTTTTTGAAGTTGATAGGAGGTGAGGAGCCATCTTCTGCAGACCTCCTTATATCAGAATATAAAATTAGAATTGCAGTGAATTTCATAAAAACACTGTTTACATTGGAAAGAGAGTTGTTACTAAATATTTAGTGGAAGATAATCTTGTACCTGAGGCAAGTGAAAATTCTAGAGGTTTAGCTGTAATCATAAGTTTGCTTTTCTGCTTGTTCTCAGAACTTAACTATATTTTTGAAACTGTTTGATATTAGGAGAGGACAGTATGTACATATCGGAGAGAATCCAGGTACCATAAAGTAGTTATTGACCCTTTTGTGGCTCTGCCTTAAAAGTCTGTTTCATTTCATGTTTTAAGACATGCTGGTACTGTATTTTTTTCAGCTGATTACAAACAGCTGTACAAATCCAGTCTGAATGACACTTTGTAACCTGTGTCAGGCAGCCTTTAGTCTGTAGTTAGAAGAAAGCAGCATGCAAAGCAAAAGTGTCTTAGAAGTAAAATTAGGTATAACTTGCTGTATTTTATGAAACTTTTTTGACACCTTTGATCTAACATAATTTTTTTAGGATCAAGGAGCAATCTCTGTTCAATACCACTTTTTGCAGTTCAGTTTGGTCTGAATTCCTGTTTGGTTGTAAACATTAATGGTTACATAGCAGGAATGTTACTTTTCTTCTGGAGTCTTCACCGCGAGTAACTGTGATAACAATACTATATCAATGTATAAATGAAGCACTGCTGGAATTGTGTCTTGCAGAAATTGCTTCATTTCCCTTTCTAATAGCAAGTGAGATGTTTTCTTTCATGTAAGTTAAAGTTCCTTACTTTTACAATGCATATTTTTAACTAGCACAATTCTTACGTAAATGGTGTTATTCTGCTATAATTAGTGCTCTCCTTCATTGTTAAAGCAGACATGACCTATAGTGTGGTTTGTCTCTCTTCACTTGTGAAGAGCCAACCTGATTGCATCAGAAACAAGAGTTTCAGGTGCTTTCCAAAAACTTTTGAATGAAACTGAACTCAAGTTCACGCTTTGGAGAAGATGAGGGAAAAGTTCAGGTATTGTCACAATAACCTTAGAAAGCATTCTATTAGAATGTTGGAAAAAAAAGCTAAGTTCTTTTTGTAGATGCAGACATGAATCAGCCTGGAAATCATAACAGCACTTGTTTTGGATGTTAGCATGGACACTAGTAATCGTTTAGAGAGTCTATTTCATTGCTTTTAGTACTAAACTCACTTTCATGAGCACTGAAACAAGTGAAGCATTACTTTAAAATGAACTGACTCATGAGTTAAGCATTGTGTAATGAACTGACTCGAGATGTTTGTGCGCCTCCATGCTGAGTGATACGTGTCATTCTTATTAGTCCTTGAACACAGTGACTGCCTTCACAAGGAAATTTGGAGAACATCTGCTCTGGACAGAATGAGATGGGAGCAGCAGCACATATTAACAACTATGCTTTTGTGGTGGGCTAAGTGATGCAAATAAACCTGGGTTTTTTTGCAAAAGACACCTTTGTTTAGAGTTATAAATGAAGCCAGTTGATTCTTCTTTTTCTCTGGTCTAGCTGTTGAGATAGCAGCTGTTTGTCCCAGCATGAATCTAAATCTTTTTGTACCAGAACAGTTGGGTTTCAATTATGGCAGAATTACAAGCTCAGAATTTAGACATCAATGATTGAGCTGTTTTCTTTGTTAAATTTCTATCAGATATTGGCCAGGAGTTACAAACTGGGAGTAGTGAGTAGTTACATATTTTAGATTCCTACAGTGATCTTGTTCCATAAAAATACTTGTTGGAAGGAAAAAAAAAGGCTAAGAGTAATTTGCAGTAATGAGAATTAAAAAATGCTTATTTTACTGTTGCCCTAAATGTTAGTGTACCTAGCTTATGATAGACTTACATAAAATAGGTAATTAGCTAGATAGAAGGCTATTTATTCCTTTGTCTACTTCTTCATACTGACTTCTTGATAGAAAAATGTGGATAACCGTCAGTATCAGAGAAAGCAATATAAATGTTCAGTGGATTAGTGAGTGTACAAAGGAATATGTAAATCTAGGATTGCTGATAGAATTGTTGAACGTTTTTTAAAGAACAAGAAAGAGACATGGTAAGTGAAGTTTATAAACCATTATTCCATGTTTCCTCCATCTTTGTAATTACTTCATGTTTGAATTCCAGAGAAACTTTAATTATGCAAGCTAGTATCTGAGCTGTTTAGCACTGCTTTTTTTAATTAAAAACCTTTATTTGGGTGGTGAAAAAGCTTTAAAAAAACCTGGTATTTGTGATCTCTTGAGTATTGTTTCATAGTAGTTCTGGGTTTTAACAGTCAAATCTGAGGTTTTTATCTTAAATACAATGTTTAGTTGAAAATGTATCTGTAGTTAAGCAAATTTCTGAGATGCTGTTCTGAACAGATAATGCAGTGTAACAGTCTCTTTTCAGTTTCCCATGGAAATAATGATTACTGATTAGTTCACACCAAGAGAGAAGTTGTAACTCCCTGCAAATGATTAGAGTATTTCTTATGTTCTAATTCATAGTATTTAAGCAAATACTGAGTTGGACCTGAATTCAGAATTTGAATATTCAGAAATGAACATGTATTTCTGACTGTCCATAATGCCTCCATATGATGGGTGACGAAATGTTAATAAAATTGTCTTTGATATTTCTATATGATGTGTGGTTGGCTTTTTCAGAGTGGTTCATGAAGGTTACTTTTAATTACTTGTGTTCACAGTTCATATTTTAAGTGAAATGTGAATTTACTTAATTTCAGTAAGGTTATATTTTTCTATATCCTGACTTGCACATTTGTTATGAAAACACTGTCTAAAAGAAAATTAAAGCAGAGGTTTTAATTGTCTATGGAAGGTAATTAATTAAATTTAAAAATTTTAAATTAAGCTCATTCTGTCTGCTTATCTATAAACAGTGGGGTTTAAGGCTTAGAAGGATGTGATTTGGTATGCAGTATTTTATATATAGTATATATACTATGTGTAATATTAAAATGCCTAACTTTGAAGTATGAAGTTCTATTTTAGTAGCTGGAAAATCTGTTGTTAATTTATTTAAGATTCAGCAAACTACAGAACCATTTGCATGTTGCAAAAAAAATCGCAAAATAGTCTAAAAATATGACAGTATGCAAGATAATTAGGTGGAGGGCTTTTTAATTTAGATATTATATAAAATTGAAATTAACTTATATTTTAAGAAGATTGAGTATCATGCATAGATGACAGAAGTGATTGACATCTAAGTGCAAGTATCCAAGTTAGCCCAGCCTGTACATATTACTTCAGCTAAGGCCTGTTAATGTGATCTGTCCTCCTCTGCAAATACAATTAACTAAAATCAACCAACAGCCCAAATGAGAAGTCACTGCCTTATCTTTATTATAAGTCTTTCACTGTCCAAGTTAGGTTTAAAGTGGAAACCAAAGTTTCTTTTAATGAGATTTTGTTAGTATCTTTGGGAAGGAAGAAATACTTTTGCTATTATTAGCCCATAATTCCCATTGTAACATGTCCAATTGCATTTTTTAAAATGAAACTGTGCTTATACCAACAGTGTATCTCAAATCATCTTTATTTCTTTTTACATTTTTAGTATAATGAATGAAAATTATCATGTATATTGGGTGAACAGTCAGTTGCATAAAGCAGAGACAGGTCTGGAACTGTGATTCTGTCTAGGATCTTACTTGTAATTAGCATCAACAGAATAGCATATTGTCTTCTCAGAGAAAAATAGTTCATCAGATAACACACTATAAATAAACTAGTAATTTAGATTACTTTTGTCATTAACAGCATCTGTTTATTATTACAGCTTTATGCAGGAGCTGTCCTAGAAGTATGTGGATGAAAATTGGGAAGGTTCCCTCAAGTCCAGGGTAAGTAAAGCTACTAGTATTCTTTCAAATACGAAATACTGTCACAGCTGAATGACAAAATGTACTTTTAAGTACTATTACAAGTAGTCATAAATAGTATATTATATCAGTAAAGTTGCATTGATCTGAGACTCATAGAACTGGTCTCCAGTAACTGATAGATGAAATTATATTGTGCACTTACGGAACGACTTTATTTTCACAGATCCTGCCATATAATTGTTTTATCAGTGGATAATGACAGTCCACTAACGGGAATGGAATACAGTAGTGTAAAAGGAAAATCAGTACCATCAGTGTGTGGTGGGAGGAAGCTGCAGGAAAAGAATCTGTGAGAAATTTCAAACTGGACTTTGCTTATAAATTAAGGAAGAGCTTAGGTGATAGGAGTACTACAGTTATTTTTGGTTTTTTTTCTGTGATAATAGTGCACTTTGGACATAGTTGGACATAAGTGCTAATCTAGCTTTAGAATTAAAAATTGCACAGACAGCATGTCTTCATCTACCATGGGAAGTATCAATACCTCCCAGTTTGAAGGCTGGCTGACAAACAGTGGGGGAAAAAAGATGTTTTAAAACAGGTTACAATTTACGTAAGTTGTGCTGCTTTATACCCTTGCCTGCCCCCTCTGCCCACACACAGTTGAGATGAATGACTACAAGACCAGAGCAAAGCTGTTTTCTCTTTTCCACCGTATAAAATGTCAAAATAAGAATTCTTCAAATGACTTGTCCTACTTGAGGGATGTGAGGAGATTAACTTTGTTAGCACAGGAGTCCATATTGTGTCCGTGACCGTTCAAATTTAGCAAACATAAAAACATTCCCAACTGTTGTTGCCCATTCACTCAGCTGCTTTATGGTTCTGGGTTTGTAACAGTTAAGTGCTCATTTGAGCCATAGGTTTGAAGGAAAAGGTCAACCTGTTAGCCTGACTCCAGCCTGCATTATGCCCTCAGTTACCTTCATGTGTGGGTCCTTGCAGGGAATGGCCCTCAATTCCTGCTGTGTGCACACCTTGAAACATGTTCCAAAGACTTGGAATGGTGCAAAAGGAAAAACTTGAAAATTGTGTGACTAGTTCTTTTTCCTTTCAATTCTTGATTATCTAAACCTCCTCAAATATTTATTCCATTAATCATAAAGCTTACTTTTTAAAGTGGCTGGATAAATTTCATTGTTTTTTAAGTAGGATCTCTGTTTTGACTACCAGTTTTTACTTGGTACAGTAAGAATTAAAAAAGGACTGAGTAAAGCACTTAAATTTCTCTTTTTTCTTTTCATCACCAATTTCTGCAGCTACTCAATCTAAATTTATCTTCACCAAATTTACTGCTAGGGTATTAGAACAGGTTGGAAGATGGGATATCTACTAGAGGCATACTTAGAAATTTTAAAAAGCAGTAGAATATATTTTTCTAGCTGGTATTTGTCTTCACATTAGTATTAATCTCAGAATACTTAGATTTTGTCCTTTATTTTAACTTTTAACAGAAACAATGTTTAATGTCTCCCTCTTAAGACATTTACATTCAAGAAGTGTTTTTATTTCAGCTTTTCACTTGGACATTTGCTATGGACGTTAGGTTTCCTGAAGGTCATGCTGCTGTTTTTGAAGCATTGTCTTTTTAGGCTTCATTGAACTGTGTAGCCTGTCACTGACAAAGTCTCATCACAAATAACTGAATTCTTTTCCATAGCTTCTCTGAGGGCTTTGTTAAGAGTTTGTTTGGGTGTGTTTGGGTTTTTTCCCCAGAATATACACAAAATGACACTGTTAATTGCAGGACTGTGTATGTATTAGAATTACATGGATTAGTGTATGTTACTCCTGTATGTAACTGTGAAGTCTTGACCTTTAAGTACCTGTGTAAATTGTTTTGTCACTTGGCTTAGTCCCACAGACTTAATGTGTCTCAGACTACTTCGGGATTATGATTTATTTGGCCAAAGGATGAACAGTGTTGTTTTGTTGGGTTTTTTTGTTGTGGTTGGATTTTTTTAATTATGAGATTCACATATTAAAGTAGTTAAGGATTGAAATGAGTTGAGTTAATAAAGGTTTGTAAAAGTTACACTGTTGGAAGAAGCTGTGGGTTGCTCACAGTTACTAAATGCAATATTCAGTGGTCCTTCTCTATCAAAGTTTCTTTCAAAATTACTGGTTATATAATCTTCAGCTATAAACAGTTGCTGAATACACCTGTGTGCCTGAAATATGACAATCATTACATATGGAATATATTTGTATATACTAGGAAAGCAAAGGAGTGAGAACTTATGAAAAAAATCTAGTCCTCAGCAAGAGGATGAAAAAGTCTGGTCATCAGCAAGATTATCTTAGTCTGGAACTGGATTTTATTGTTTGTAGTGTCACACCAAACTACTAAATGCTTTTGTGAAGATGGCCAAGGATGTCTATGAGGTTTTTCAGATACAGTTTCTTGTGATAAGTCTGATAACAGACCACATTTCTGTATGTCTCTTTTAAATTCAGTACTGAAATATTCTTACTGATAGTTTTCCCTTAAAAATAAATTGCTCTATTATAAATGCTGTACTCTAAAATTAATTCCTATATTACATATATTTTGAAGTTGTTCTGTATAAAACTGTTCTTAAATATTTGTCATTTAAAAACACTCCATCGAAGTAGAATATTAAAAACCTCAGTGACAAGATTCATAGATGAAGCAACATCTTAATATACTAGGTAACACAAAATGTGACAGTTTTTGGCTGACATCCATAAAACTGAAACTCTGGAATAGCATAATGAATTAGCTGGGTCAGTGATTAATCTAGCATATTTGTTTTAAGTTGACTTTTCAGTGGCAGCTGTGTCCTGTTCACCATGAGATAGGAGATTGTAGGAGTCTAAACACCATTCTTTCCAGTTTGTTTAAAAAAACTGAATTAGACTGGGTTTTTTCATTGAACATTCCTTTCATATTTCTCTCCATTCTCTTTTTTAAATAAAATAATTCTCACCTCTCCCATTGCAACTCTTTTAGTTAAGAAATAGATGTGCTTCCAGCAGATCTGTTCTAGAAACAAGGTCCTTAATCCTTGAACTCCTGCAGTGTGCACTACATGAGATCCTCTGACTTCAGAGTCAGTCAGCACTATTATATCACCCAAGTTCTCCAAGTGTGAGGGGGATTCTTTTAGCTACTAAAATACAATTTCTTATGGGATTATATTGTATGAGGTAAGATCACTCATTTGCTAGTTATTTTAATCTGTAATTCATAAATACTGATGAAAGAAAGTTAGAAAATTATATTAACCTTAAATCTTGCACGGATAAAAGCATTACTAAAACTCTTGGTAAGAAATACGGATATTGTAGTGAGAGACAAGCATTGCTTTAACGTAATCTTTCATAAACAAATGACTCACAAATTAAAACAATACTTCCCTTCAGATTCAGAAATGTCTCTTGCCCAACTGCTTATACAAAGTACCCTGTCATAGGGATTTTTTGAAGTTTCTTCTTCTGGCTTGATTGGAACTCTGTCTTGGATTCATTGATGAAAGCATGTGCTTTTTATAAAATCATGAACAGCTGCATTGTAACTTGATTAAGAGACTACAAATAGTTGTTATTGATGTGCCATATAAATTCTTAAATTTAAATTTTTATCTCAAACTGAGGTCCCCAAAAGGTACAGAGCTATAGTCATTAAAATGGAAATGAGTGCTTGCTGTGTGCTGTAGTTCAGTCTTTTTGCTAGGCTTTCATGGTAACTTTTGAAGCAGACTCATACCATCTTCAAAACTGCAGAGCATGTATTTGTCCCCAAAACAAGTTATTAAAGGCTCTAAGGGAAGACATTAATGCTTTTGGCTTGCCCAGTGATTTACATATTCACATTTTTAGCAAATATTGCCAATTGTCTTAGCAATGCTTAGCTATTGGTGGCATTATTAAATGTTGGAATTTCCTGTCTTCATAAAATGTCCCTCTCTTACTCTACCTCTAATTTTGGTTTCTTTTTCATAGATTTAACACTTGATAATTGGCAGTGCCTCAATAAAATGTTTTTTTAATTCAAGTTCATTTTAGGTACAAAATGATCAAGTCTGTATGGTCAAGTCCTTTGTGCCTTTTTAATGTAAAATTCTGCAACATTATGCACGCAGTTGTGTCTCCAGTAAAATTTCTTATTTTCAAATGGCTTGTTTCTAATAATTCATGGCCAATCAAGCAGACTACCCTTTAGCTTATCTGAAGTAATATTACACTTGCTTTTTGTTTATTCAAGTTAACTCACAACAACTGTTGTTCTGCTTGGGGAGCTGTGGTGTTATGTCCATTCTGGGTCAGGAATTCCTCTTATGCTGTGTCCTGCTGCTCCTAGGAGAGTAGTGCAGGGGTGTGTGTGTGTGCATATACACAGACTTGCCCTTTGGGCCACAGTGATTCTTAGATTCCTTAACAGTCTCCACTTAGAACTCTGGGATTTAATTCCAACAAAAGAGTTGACTTTCTTCTAACACCTCTTTGTTTTGTATCGAAACAAATGGCCATTGTAACGATAGCAGTGAGTTCTCCATTCTACTGTGTTCATAGGTACAGGCTGCTTTTAGATTTTTAAAAGCACTGTTCAATGCGGGCCAGGCTTTAAAATGCTCGTACGCACTTGATCCTTCTCTGACCTTGTAGTTGTAGTTGATTGCATGGCAATCCAGTCTTCTCTTAAGGAACATCTCAGGAGTGCCTTCCAACAGAAGTGCTTTGGTACTCATTGTGTATAGGAGCATAAGGTGAAGTGATTTTGCAAAGGTGTCTGGTGAACAGCTCTGACTTCTGGGCCGGTATTTAATTCACCAGAACATGGGGTCATGGCACCAAGCTCAGAGTTCATCTTACAGAAGTCACAGTGGAAAATGCCTCTCCTGCTTACCCGTGCATGGGTTAGAGGCAGGCTTGTTTCTCTGTGGTGTGTAATTTCTAAAGCTGCTACAGAGAGGAGAAAATGGGGATAGCTAGGATAGGATTTTAGTATTAAACACCAAACTACTAAATAATGGTGGTTAGATGATGGGCAAGTACCCTTCAGACATAGAACTGTAAGAAGCATTGTTGATGTGAGGATATAGAGGGGAAACTGCTGGGGCAATGTGAAGGTGGAGCATATGCATCACATCCCGTGATAGGCAAGTAGTCATGTGTTCCAAAATTTGCACTGTAGCTGTATCTGACATCCTAACCCCGTCATTTCAAAGGCTGCTGATTCAACTCAAGGACTGATTTTATGGAAAGAAAAAAAAAAGTGTTTGATGGGATAATCTGTGTTTTTAATGCATGTCAGTATTTGAGTTTCCCATTTGAGCTTCCAAAATTCAGAATATACAAATTAAGTTATTTGTACGTTGAGTGTTTTTCTTTGTTGCATTGCAAATTCAAGTGAGCGATGCTGAAAGTCACTATGATCAGCATTAGAAATAAATATGCCATAACAGAAACTAATTTTGTTCCAGCTGTCTAAAATTTCAGGAAAAATGTTCTGTAGTGCTTCAGCTTTCAGAAGATTTAGACATTTGACATTGATACAAGTGTGTAATAGCTACTTTTAATGTGGCAGAATGTAATGCTGCCTATAGAATACTTTCTTCTTCCACCTAATGCTGTTTCCACTTTATGTGAGCTTGTTCAGTCCAGCACTGCAGCCAGAGAACAGCCTCTCATGTCCAAAGGAGCTTTCATCTGTTGCTCAAGTAACAAATCCTCACACCTGTTACAAGCTTAAAGTGCTGTAACCTGAGGTCCCTCCCAAAGGCTATTTTTTAAAACAGTTGAGTTCCAGAGTTCAGATTTGCTTCAGAAACTTTATCCATTTTACTATGCTCTCTTACCATTCTGCAATTACCCACTGTACTGACTGACTCTTACAACCTTCTTTTCGTATAAAGCCCTAGAGACTGATTTCAGCTGTAGATTTAAGTTGAAGAAAAATGTGGAAAAAATCCTCAAGAAACACTTCAACAGTCTGTGGACTTAACAGAGAATAAGAAATTTCTTTGCTGCCTTTTTGCATGTCACTTTTGATGACAGCCAAGACAACATGTCACAAGGCCAAGGAAGTTGAAAATATGTCTTTGAGTTTAAATCAGAATCAAATTGCAGTATGTGAGCAAGTACTGGTTATTCTGGGCTATTTGAAATTGTTATACACAGCTTACAATATGGCATTAGTGTACAGTCCTGTAGAAAGAATAAAGAGAATGTCTCATTTTCTTCAGGGGCCTGGTACATCTGGCAGCTCCGTGGGCCACTGATATTTTTTTACCTTGTTTATACTGTGTAGTGGTTGGTGCAGAAAGCAGAGTATATGATTTTGATCTGTACTGGGAGCTCAGTGGAAGAGAGAAGAAAATAAGTGCCACTCTGTCTAACCATGCTGAGAAAGTGTTAAGGTAACTGTCTGCAGTAATCTAAAGATAGGTATAAAGATGGCAGGGGCTATCTCTGCAATTACTGAGGAAAGCACTACACTTTGTCAAGCAGTATGAAACATTAGTCCTGAGGTTGCACTCATCTCCATGCACCAGCTGGATGCACTGCAATTTGTGAGAGATTCATTGTTGTCTAACCTTGAAAAAGCAGCTTTAACATGCAGCTGGCACCCTTGTAGGAGTCAGTCTATACTGACAGGGTTCACCCTTGGGGAGATGCTACTGACGTACTGCAGGAACATCCTGAATCCATTTAATGTCAATACAGACACTAAATTCAGCTTTTAGCACAACCTGACTGTAAGAAGGAAGAATGAGGACTGCAATTTTCTAAATAACTTTTAGAATTCAGACATTCATTAGGGTGAAGTGCTTCAAAATAGGGGATTATGCTCAGGATTGTCCTGAAATACTTCATATCGTCTTTTCAAAGTTAAGGTTAATGCAAGGCCTGGGTTGTGCTGTTAATACCTGCTGCCACTTGCTGCACGTGAGGAGTTGTGCAGCAGCAGTCCCCCTCAGACCTGGCCTTCTCTCCATGTAGCCCATAGAGCCGTGACACACACTGCCTTCAGGAGTGTCAAGAGAAGAGGAGATACCAGCTTCTCTTCCTGTTTTCTTGCCTTGTTTTCTTGCTGGTTTTCAACATGTAATCTCAGAGATCTCTGCAAGACAAGATTGTCTGTCTTGTTCACCAGAATAACACCTCGTCCCACAGTTTCCTGTGTGCCCTGTCCCCCGCAGAGCTGCAGTGTGTGTGGAGTGTGCTGATGAGATGGGTGTCACACTCAGCCTCCCTCACAAAGCTTACCCTCAGCCAGATTTTGATCGCTCCAACGCTTTTCCTCACATTTGCGTAGCAGCAGCATATGGGCCAGTCTGCTGAAGGCTGTCAGTTCTATGTGCAGATAAATTGTGTAACACAGTTGCACTGGTTCAAGGAAAATCCAAGCAGATAGAATTCTTTTTTGGATTACTAGCAAAAATAGGTGTTCCTTTGGCATAATAAGTTTGGTATTATTAATTTTGTGAAGGTACTAAGATTTTAACATTAAAATATATTCTAAAGCATAATTAAAAAAAAAATTTGTGGAATACTAATTTGATGTAAATCTACTTTATGCAAGTAGGGAAGAACTTGATTTTCTTTCTTTCTTTTCTCCAAACCGTAGCTTTTGTCAGGAGTGATAAGCCGAAACTCTTCAGGGGACTGCAAATCAAGGTGAGTAGTAGCCTAACTTCTTTATTTGCGATGTTAGGAAGAACTAAGTTTGGTGAAGACCCCTATTTGCTAATCAAGTAATCCTTTAGCAGAGGACATATATTTGGATTGCCAGTGTGAATCTTTACAAGTTCTTGCTAGTAATATTGATTTGTTTACTGCTCAGTATTTGGTTGGTACTTATTCTTCGTTGGTGGTGAGGTTGTAGTTTATTTTATTATTGTTTGGTTGGTTTTAATCCAAGAAAAAATTATTATTATAGCAGATGGGAGAAGAATCTGAGGAATATTTATATTTTGTTCTTACTTTGTAGATATCTTGGATTTACTCAAGCTGTTCTGCCATTGTTTCTTTTTCTCCTGTTATCCCCTAGCTTTCTTATGGAGCTGCCATTTCCATACATTCAGTGATTCTCAGATTTTGCTCCTCCCTCTCAGAATTCCGTTGCTGTGTTCTGTTGTGCTGGTTCTTCTCTATATACTTCAAACATGCATATACTATAGAAATGCTTAGAAATGTATATACTGAATGGTGTTTCTTATGACCTGCATATATGTAAAGTTGCATAAGCTGCACTGCCTTAAGCTCCAACAATTCTTTGGTTTCAAGATCTAGTCTAAGACTTCACCTTTCTCTTAAAATCCTGTGTGAACTTCAAGTGTACTTCACAGATACACATCTTGATTCTCACATTTTGTGCTCTCATCTCTATTGCCCAAATGGCACCATCTGGAATCACTTCATAGCTATGCATGGCTGCAATAAGTGATTTGTCTTCTCAGCAGCAGATTCTATGTAAAGCAGATTTCCTCTGTCTCACGCATTCATGTCTCCGTGTCCTCCAGTTTCTTTCAAAAGCTTTCTCTCCTTCTGTACTTCTGTTTCTTTTTTTTTTAACTTTATAGATTTATTGAACATCAAAGCAGTCTAGACTACAATTGGTATTGAGTACTACCAGAAAAAAAATGTGCAAATGAATCTGTGTTTATTTCACAAGACTTTTGAAAAACTGATTAGAGGTGCCACTAGCTTCATTAAGTAAAACCAACTAGGTTAGCTCAGTTGAGCAAAGTGAAATACTCCTGGGGAAATCTTTCCATAAACTTAAATGGTCAGAGCTTTCTGATACTGTTAAAAGCTTTTATTTGCATTACTTGTTTTGGTTGGAGAAGTGCTGAAGAATTCTGTTACCAGCAAAGCATAGTAAGCGCAGATACAACACAGCAAGAAAGAATGTGATTACATTAGAAATTGATAGTAGAACTTTGACCTGTTAAAGTGACACAGAATTTCTAAAATAGTAAAAAGGCTATTGATCATATAAGAAAAATCATTCATCTGCTTGATTCAAAAATCCAGCTTTGGTAACTTAAAGTAGTTGGAGTAAATACCCTCTTTCAAAGGCAGGCCTGTGGCACTGCCCCTCTGCACATGCCTTAACTCCTGTGGCACCAAGGAGAAAAAGGAGATGTTTCTGACACCCACCCCCACCCCCCTTCATTTGACTTGTTCACCCACTTTCCTCTCTCTGACATTAAGTGCAAGTCAGAAGTCTGAACTGATTTAAATCACTTGAGAGCAGGGGCAGTGTTAGTACAGAGAATGTGTTTTCCACCCAAGGTAATGGACTTTTCTTTTTCCCCCCCAGTATGTGCGTGGTTCTGACCCTGTACTAAAGCTGCTGGATGAAAGTGGGAACATTGCAGAAGAACTGAGCATCCTCAAATGGAATACAGATAGCGTGGAAGAATTTCTAAGTGAAAAATTAGAACGTCTATAAATGATTGCTTTCTGTCCTCTTTCCTTTTCGTATTTTGTCATGGTAATCTTCTCAGATGAAGTGCACTACAATTGAAGAAACATTCCAGCATCAGTATTAGTTTTAAAATATCTGTTGTGCTGTACTAAACATCTTGTAATTAGAAGGGAAGCTTCAGGACACGTATCTGACAAGTTGACAAACAATAGCTTGTCTTAACATTATTATTTCAGCTCTTAATGTATTTATCACTAAGAATGCTTTGTTTCAAAGTTAATTATGCAAATCTCAGTTTGTTATAATTGGGTCTGTTTTTACAAATGCTCTTAAAACTGAAGAGCTTCAAATAATAGAAATGATTACCATGCTTTTTGTCTGCTGCTCTTTCTAAGGAAGTTAGAACCAAATGCAATCTATCTCCCAAAGAAACTTGGCTACTAATGCCCTCCTTTTTTTTGTATTTGAACTGTCCTTTTATAGAAGCTTTGTTTACAGTGAGTACCTAATTCACAGGTTTGAAAGCTGTTGGAGGAGCTCATGCTCTGATACTGTAAAACATTTAGTAAGTACACTTTAGTGAAGACTACATAGAAAACCTCTGAGGTGTATGAAGTCAGATGTCAGGTGTGCTTTACATTAAGTGTTTTGCTTCAGAAAACATGAGCTATAACTCTTGAAAAAGCTTTCCTTCTAACTTTCAGAAGTTTATTGGAAGTCTGTTTATGAAATTAATTCAGAAACTGTTCTTTTAAAATATATATTTTTCCTTCTCAGTTGAAATTTATGTGAATAGGGAATATAGACATTATGTATGGTAATGAGTAAAATCCATTAAGACTTGTTGGGTTTTTCCACTTAGAGTCAATAAATATGGTAGTCAAGAACAATGTGGGGTTTTTCTGAAGTCTAATTAGCAAATAAGTGTTCCCTGTAATTACTTCATGCTCACCAGGTTGGGTTGGATGGGTATTATGCAATGATCTGAAGTGGTACACAGTTTTTTGTCTTCATCTATAATTTTGCATCTCCAGAAATTCCTCTATATTTTACAGACTTTATTCCCAGCTTTTGAGAAGAAATCACCAGCTTCATAGCAGAACAATAAACCTGGGACTGAGACCACACTGAACTATCAGAATAATACACTAAGGTGATTCTTCAGGCATAGCCTTCTGAGTTTTTATTCCTGAAATATTCTTATAAGCTCAGAGAGAGTGTGTGCAGCTGACTCCTCTTCTTATGAATATGCTCTTGATCTTCCAGATGACTCAGTGTGAGACAGCTACAGTAGTGGTCACCACTGTCTTGGAGGAACATGATCTGTACATAAAAAGCACAAATCTCTGCTTATGCTGACTTATCATAGTCAACCATGGATTTGTTCTTGGGACATATGATGTGTTAAGTCAGCAGATGAGCTACAACCAAAACATGTGGCATGACAACCCAGTATTCTGGTAGTAAAAATATGCTGCCATCCACTGGTCTTTTAATATACTGACTCTCTCCTATACTTCCCACTCCTATGTTTGCCAACAAGGGATTTCAGTTTCTGTATGGATGACTTATGTTATTTTAGCAGAATATTTTAACCTTGTTCCTCTCTCCAGCTTTAGGTGCTCTATACCATTCATCAGAGATTGTTTGCTTCATTTGGTATCTGTCAAATACTTCTCTTTGCTTTCCTCATTTCTTTCCTCTTCCTCCTTAACATGACAGCCAGTGGTTTTCTGACCTTCAGCCTCCCTTTTATTTCCATGTCTTCCTACTGCAAACCCAGTACTTCCCTACACAGACTTTGTCTTCCTACACCAGATCCTTCCCTGCTGCTCTTATTTGTCTTTCAGAAAAGCAAGGAACTCACTCTTGTATCAGATGACCTTCCCAGAGTGGAGGAGGATGACAGGCCAAAGAATTTCTCCCCCAGCATAACTGAGTCTTACACTGGAGTCCCAGTGCTCTTCCTGCAATTTCTGACCTTTCCCAGTACTGGTTCTCAAGTATTTCTATTAAGGAGACTGGAAATAAGCTTTTCTCTCAGTTTCCTCCTAGGTTCCTGATTTGCTGATTCCTATTCCACATACTAATCTGGCCTTGGATACTTATTCCCATATTTTTAAAGCATGCACAAGGTACATTCCTGTAATTCCCTATATATAGGGACATGTTGAGAGTCCTCCCTGATTCTGTTACTGGGCTGCTGAGCACTGATTCTACTCAAATCTGCAGCTTTTAGCAAAAGCTAATTACCTGCACTTCCTGACCTGTTGGCTGTGCTCTGTGCTGTTCTAAAGTGTGGAATTCATACTGTCCTGCCTTTTGTCTTTCTCATTCTGTCCTTCAGATGATACTCAGGTTCTTGGCTCTACAGACATGTGTTAGGAACATTTAATATTCTGGCATAAATGAGCTGGGCTTTGTGCTAAAAGAGGCAATTAGAGTGGGGAATAATTTCTTTTGGAAATTCTTAAGTTTCTATTTATTGGTGAGAGGTTTTTTTCTCCAGTCTGCAGCTGTGAAAATTCATAGAGCTCAAAAGGTTATTTTGGTTTGTGGCAATTAACCACACAGAATACAAGGTTGAAAGCTCCAGTTTAAAAAGGAAGTGATTCATTTTTACTTATAGCCATGATAAGCACCCAGTACTTCATGAAAGGCATTCACTCAGACTTATGTAAGAATTATTTAATCTTATATAATGCTCTTGTTGTGCCAAATCTTGAGAGTTAATGAAAGGACAAATAAAAGCAGCAAGCATGCATGACTGAGTTGGAACATGAACTGTCCATCTACTACTCCTATCTTTTAAGAAGGAAACAAAGCAGTCTTTTTGCAGTAGAGAGTATCTGTGCTTTTAAGAAATATATATATATATATAAAATATATATAAAATATATATTTTTAACATATATATGATACGTAGAGGAACTTGAAGCATAGTGTACAAGGTACTTGGAAGGGTTTCCTGGATACTTGCTTAGTCATAGATTCCTGTAATGTGAACCTGAATAATGTAATTGTAGCAAGCAAAAATCTGTTTCAGAGCTAAGGGGAACCTTCCAGCAGACATTAAAATCATGGGAAGAAAGCAAGTATTCCACTTTGTATTTGTTTTATTGTTTCAGCACACAGAACAAAAAGAGATCACCAACTTAATGAAAAGCACACACAATAAAAACTGTGTTCAGAAACCTGAGCACCTATTGAGAGCGTCTCTGGTTTTGAACTTGAGCTTTCAGAAGCAGAATATATCTTACGGTGTTCAGCCAGGGAAATTTAGACACTACTCACAAAAAAAGAAAGAAAAAACAAAAAAAAAAGCTTTAGGTGTTGTTCTACTTCATTAGCATGGATGCTGGATTGTAAGAGCTGCAGTAGAATTTCTCTCCATTCTACCTATAAAGGCAAGCAGGCTCAAATCTAATAAGATGGTTTTCAAGAGTGCCTTGCAAGGGACACTGTCATTTGCCAATTCTTGGAGTGTGTAAGGAAGGTCAGACAAAGCATTACATTTTCTTTGCTAGGGATGCTTTGGCCACTTAAAATAAATGGACTTTGAAATTTATCAAGTGTGCCTGAGAAGGGTCCATCAAATGCTAAAACACAGAGTATTTATATAAAAAGCAGCTAAAAAAAATTTCCTGAACTTGAGTGATTTTCCTTAAGCTATTAACTGTTAATGCCCAACATAATTACTTTGAAACAAATTTGCTGTGATGTCTAAGAGGAAGAGCCCAAGGGAGAAGATAGCCATGGGACACTGAAGAGCCAGCTTGCTGCTATGTTACTGAGCACTGTGGTTCAGAGCGCCAGCTTCATTCCCAAATGCACTGTTCTAAAAAGTCTAAGCAGGAGGTAGTGGAGAATATTCTCAGTAATTTTTCCCTTATCACTGGTCATGAAGATGGATAGAAGGCGGTGTATTATGAAATTACTCACCTAGTGAGCTCAGACAGGAACCAGACTACAGAATTGATCAGAGTATTCTGGTATTTATTGATTTAAACTGGAACCATGGCACCAGGTGAACACAGACTGTCTCAAAGAGCACCTGATTATCTGTTACGTTTTGAAATAGGCCTCCTTCCTCTTCAGGAATCCCCATCAGCTTTGTTGCTGTCCAAGAAATAAGGTATCTAACAACATGTTTCAGTTGCCCCTCGGACAGTGAAAACCTGGCATCGGCACGTGTGTCCACCAGTATGCAAGTTAAAGTGTCTGAATGCTGAGACATGGAAGAGTTCTCTCAGCACTTCCCACTACTCAGGCAATCATGATCAAAAGAGTTGACCATGACTTACTCTTGCATTGAGCCAGCACTTCTTTTGAGTCAGGCCATTTTGTCTGCTCTCTGGCTTTGCTGTCAAGCTGTCATGGCTTAACCCCAGCTGGCAGCTAAAGTACCACACAGCCCCCCGCTCACTCTCTTTCTACAGTGGGATGGGGAGGAGAATCAGGAAAGATACTGGGGGATGTTCTCTTGACAGTGATCTTCTGAGGTTGGATTTAACTAGATGAGTAGGTGCCTTTCTGACTCTCCCCTTAAAAATTCAAGTGAGATTTGTAGGACAGACTAATGCATTCCTCATCTTAAATACAGGCACAGTAAAATTTCCACTTTTTTCTGTTGCAGAATGTATGTAATTTCAAGGCAGGATGTCTGTCAAACCTATCTCTTGGCTACCGTTCCTGACTAGGTTGGAAATTCAGTGGGCAAACACAATGTTTGGTGCAGGAGGGTAAGCAGAGAGCAGGATCATTAGATAATATTTTTGCTTTGCCTTTTCCCCCTGCATTCAGTGACCTGGGTTCTCAGTGTTGCTTTATATTTTAGGCCACCTTACCCAGTTTTTGGAAAGCACTGACCTTTGAAAAGGGAAGGTCTTGATGACAGACACATCTTCAAGCAGCAGGTGTAGGTGGCTCATGGTGAAACACCTCAGAGCCTCTGTACTCAGTGCAGATGGGCTCCAACCTGTGGCGTTTCCAGTCAGATTGTGATTTCTAATACTAGCAGGTTGGTTTTTTCCCCTCCTTGGTCTGACAGCAGAGCTGTAATAAGGTGACAAACCACAGCTTCCCTCTATTCCCAGCAGTAAGGAAACACCCACATCCATGCTGCAGCAACCATGCTCAGCCAGGCGTGCCCCAACTGCAGCAGCTGTGTCTCCAGAGCGGAGTCCTGCTAATGCTTTATTAGATTATCTGTATCAGTCACAGAGTATCAAGTTTTATGACCTGTCACTTCTGAACTGCAGGGCCCCCCACGCCTCCCTGGGAGCCCGGCCAGGCTTTCCCCACACAGGACACTTGGCCTCCCTGTGGAGGGGCACTTCACGCAGCAAGACCCAAGGGCCACGGCCAAGTGCCGCCTTCGACCTTGCCAAAAGGTTTCTGAAGGGACTGTGACAGAAAAGATCCACACTGTGATTTTCTTGGTTGCATGGAGTAGTCGGACGTGTGTCACTGGCCATGGGACAGTCTCCCCATGACCCCCAGCTGAGCCTGGACCTCTGACCCCACAGCAGCAGCTCCCTCTGGAGCTGGTACTGGTTCCCTGTTCCTGTCACATCAGAGGCCACAGCCCACCAGAACAGCAAATGCAGAGAAACTAAACCAAAACAGAGCTTTTACTTCTTAATCCCGGTGGCAAAGATTTGGGTTTCACGAAGAAAAGCATGGCAGCTGTCACCAGCCCTCAAAACAGATTTGCCAGGCCAAGAAATAAGCCTTACAGATCATTTCTGCATCACTGGAACAAAAGGCAGATCCTGCCATCAGGCAGTGCACTTACTGCTGTCAAACAAACTGGGGGACATGTGACACCCACCCGAGGAGGGGTGTGTAGGTGTGAAGGGAGAGCACAGCTGTTCTCCACACGCCACTGCCCAGAGACCTTCTGGCTGCCTCGGTTCCTGCCTCAGCACCAACCACTGCAAAGAGGGACTGGGCTCTGCTGCAGCACAGGGTGGGAACCAGTTTCAGGATTGCACTGAAGTGTTTTCCTAAGGGGATCTGAGAGACATAATCATGTCAGAAAGCAGGTGTAAGAGTGAGCTTTTCTTACTTTATGTCTTTTAAATAAAAAAGGGTAAGTCTAAAGGGACACTGAGTTTGCTTGTCCTAAGTTCACACCTGTGCACAGCTCCAGCTCTATCCAGCTGTAGCCTCCCTGGCTCACCCTCTTCCTAGTCTGCTGACCGATTGTTCATGAAACGATTTCATTGCCATTTATCATTGTAATAGCTAGGGATTGCCAGAAATTATTTCTGTGTGAAACAGGGCCCTGGGCCTAATATGAGCAATGCTGCTGTTCACCATTCATGCAGGTACAAGCACTGGAAGGCCACAGAATTTAGTAATACTAGGAGCATTTGTTCCCCAATTTCTCACCTTTTCTGGGACTGTGCTCCAGCCAGGTTCTGCTCAGGGTGGGAACATGGTTGACAAGGACCAACCCTGCTCTTGGCAGAACTCTGCCAAGGCTGCCAGCTGCTGTTTATCACACACAGGCAGTGCAGGGGCTCTGCTCTTACAGGTTCTCTGAGCCTGTGTTTGGCTTTAAGTTAAGATACACATAGTCATATCTCATTTCCTTTTTACTGTAATTATTCATTTTAAATGTAAGGAATTCAACAAGGAATACCACTTACACACTGTAAATCTGTATTCAGTGAGAAATTTTACCCCAGTTTAATTTTGCATCTTGGTTACAAAATCAAAGAGACAGCATCAGTTCATCATCAGTTCACCCCATGTAAACCTGGAATAAAGAAAAGGGTCATGTGACCCCTGAAAATCACACATGTGTGACAGATACCATGTCTGCCCCACAGCAGCACCATTACAGACATCTTCCATGGGTTATTGTGATGGCAGTGTTGGTGTATAAACTCTGTATTGAAACAGCCCCTGAAAAACTCGGGATGAACTTCTGTGGCAAAGAGTTTTCACGTGATCTAAATTTCATCACCCAGGTAAGAACTGCTGTCATTAGCAGATAAATTCTACATGTAGAAAGGCATACATATGAATGGCCCTGCAGTGAAGTGTCTGAGTGACAAGTTCCCTATTACCAACCTCCTCTTGTTCAGGCACTGAGCAACACCTGGAAGTCTCACTCCAATGGACAAGGCTCCATGTGACATGGCAGCACAGTACAAAGATGCTGGCAATTTAAGTGGGTTTTTAGTGTGTCAATTGTGCTCTTTGTCTTTGAAGAGAAGGGAGGCTCTTTGCCTATGTGCAGAAAGCCAGTGTTTGTGAGAAAAGCAGAAGCTGAGATTTTGCTTAAAGCAGCATCATTTACTGACTTAAAAACTCAGGTAAAAACCTTCAGCCAAGCTCAGAAAGCTGTGAGACTTTCTGAAGAGTTTTCACTGCTTTGGTGCCACAGAGAGAGCTGGTGCTGAAAATCCAACATTATAGGGTAGCATGTTCCAGGTGCATTCCTAGGAAATATCTCCCACTTCCATTTCACAATAAAGGAATCTGGACCACATCCTCTTAAGAACACAATAACACGAACCAAAGCACTCTAAGCAAGGACAGCTGTGAGGTTCACATCAGAATCACGCTCCCACTGTGAATCAAAACACTAATGAAGGCAAACTCCCTTCCCAGCTCCACAGTGTCCAAGACTCCCTTCCCTGAGCACAGCCATTTGACAAAGAATCTTGCCTGATCCCTTCAGATATACATTTAAGGAAGGACACAGTTGTTCAGGATCCTACTGTGAGGCTTTAAAAAGTATATTTAGCACATTTGTTACTGATTATTTGCTGCAGGATTGATTGGATGACAAACAACTACAGTAATGACCATGGAGACAGACTCAGCACTTGGCAGCAGGACCAGAGTTGCTAAAATAACACTGTTCTGCACTTTTCTTTTCCCCAAATGGTTACTGCTGCAAGGCAGCTAGCATTTAATTCCACCTTACAAACATACATAATCTGGAGGTACAACCATCCCCCTCACATAGGCACATTCAAAAGCTCTGCTGGACTCAGACTGGTAATGCTGTCCCTTGCAAATGCAAAGAACAGAGACATCAGCGTTCTTTTAAACTAGAACAAATAAAGGTTGGATTCAAAATCAACAGGTTTCGCATAAGCTGAGAGCAGTTGGGTGGAGTACAGACACTAATGCCACTGCTCCAGTCCTCTGCAGCCAGAGAAGCAATAGGACTAGAAAAGGGGCTGTAGGGCCAGAAAGTGTCTGGCACTGTGCAGTCTGGGGAGAGCTGCTGTCAGTGCAAGTCTCATACACAGTGATCAAAGTCTCTGTGAGAATTAAATGAAGCTTCCTGCACACCTGCTCAATAGTCACTTGGCACCAAAACTTAAATAGCTCTCCAGCTACTCTACAATGCTTTAAAGACAGTAAGCTACCAATCTAGCCCATCACACCTATCCAAGAACTCACACACAACTAGCCTCCCCTAATCTCTAAACTTTAACAGTTTCCTTATTTATGCCAAGTTTTGCTGAACACTGTTTATCCTAAGGCATGTCTTTAAATTATATAACAAAAAAAAAGAGAGAAAAAAGATGTGTGGACTACACTTTCTAGCAGGATTAACATAATTGAAAAGCTTTAGGTCCTTTCCTTGTTAACAGTGATTTCTCCAAACCTCTCAGCATATTAGTGAACACATGCTACCTAATGGCCCCAGTTGGGATTGCAACTGGAACCACAGGGTTTCTGCTGCACACTGACAGCTGGAGTTTGCATTTTGGTTTTCTAATCAGTAATTTCCCACCATCCATAGCCCTACAACCTCTTACCTTCTTGCTCACAAATATTTGCAGGGTTTGAGCCTCTCTGGGAAGCTGGAGGAAGGAAGAATCTGCTCATTTAAGAAAAGGTCTCCTGTGGCACATATGGGGCAGGGAAACTTCGGCTGTAGTGGTGAGCAGTGCAGCAGCTCTGGGGAGGCAGGACTGGCCTTTCAGTCTTTCACAGCTGCAAAGTGGAGTTTGGGTCAGCTCAGGCAAGTGTGACTGGCAAAAGCCTTAGGGCAGCCATGGTAACTTCACCTGATGCACTACAGTCACTGTCTCCTGGTTTGGAGTGAAATACTCCTGCCTCCCTAAGTATCTTAATATTAAAATCTACAGATCTAAAAAATCTAGAAAGCTTTGAATTGACATGTAAAACAAAATCCATACTAGGCTGACACCAGCAGTGATTCTATTAGCACAGGGCAAAAATATGTCTGTTCTGATCCAGGTTGGACTCAGTCTACTTCTGTATTCCCTTAAGGGGCTGCCAGACTTTCTCACAACTGGTGCTGAACAAAACAACAGAGCAAAATTAAAGTTTGGGAAAATTATAAAGTAATACCAGGATCTCTTTTCATTCCAACAAGTGAGAAAGAATTCTTTTTAAAGTAATTTTTTTCTTCTTGCTTTTAATACAAAATGTGAGCAGAGCCCTTGAGAGATCATGGGCGAAGCAACCTTTACAGGAGGGTATGATTAAGGCACAAGCTATCAGGAAACAGTAGCTTCAATCACCAGATCACTAAGATGATGTGGATGAATCATCCCCATTTCTGTGCTGCACATTCTCCCAGGTAAACAGAGACAATGACACCTTTGTAAGGGAATTTTATGATCAGCAATATGGAGGCACTAAACTGAAAATAATGAACAGTTTCTCTGCACAGGGAACAGGATTGGAAACCCAGAAATTCTCCTAGATGCTCAGTATTCTCAATGGAGAAACATCAGTGCTTTTCCCATTGGATGGTGTGTAAAGGTTGATGTGAGGAAACACGAAATTAAGCCTCAGTGACATGTGCCCTTCCCTTTTCCAAAGACACATAAAACATAACTCCCCAAAATCTCCAAAAAGGGGATTTGAACATTTTCAAGACTTCTAACATACAAAACCTCCCTGTTTTTGTGAGACTCCCAATGTAAACAAGTATCACTGTTGAGCATATAAAATTAAAAGCAATTTGATTCAGAAGTAAAACTGGAAGATTTCTTGTTTCAAATGTTTCTCTGTTTGAAGAAACAATTTCCTCTCTCACTATTCCATTTCCAGCAGTACTTTTGCTTCTGTCTATAACTGTGTAAAGACATTTTAAAGCCTTAATTCATTTTGCAATTCCAAATAGCTTTCCTTAATTGCTCATGTCAAACATCAATTTCATGTTTTTAAAAAATTTATAAAACAATTCTGTGCTGTCAGGATGAAAAAGTTCAGATTATTAATTGCATGTAAACTCCCCATGCTAATGTATTTCCTGTCATTCACTTCTGGCAGGAAACTATTTTAAAGAGGCATAGCATTCATACAGTAGTTCAGTGTTTGCATTCATGGTACATTTTCTTGCTGTTCCCTCAGCTAAGGTACAGAATTCATCAAGTTACCCAGCTTGGAGGGGTTTCTCACCACCAGATGCCACACTGAATGCTCCATGTCACAGCTCAATGGTAAGGGCAGCACAGAAGACAACTGAGGCTGTCTGTCAGCTTGACTGATGTTGTTTGCATCTTCACCAAACACAAATTCGCATGGCCAAACTAAAAAGCTTGCAATGTACTGCCTTGTACTTCCATTAATAGCTGTGTGATTAATTGGTTACAGCCCATTATATTAGAACAAACACAGCTAGGAATTCTGCTTAAAGAGAATGAATCAGGATTGGGCTGCAGGCCGAGTTTAGCAAGGATTTTCAGCAATTCATAAATTCTTAAGGTGAATGAAATGGAAGAAAAAAACTAAAACAGTTTCAAGGAGGTCTGACATACAGGGATTCAACACCAGTCTCACAGGACTCCGTACTATGAGCCTAAATAAATACATATCTTTGGCAGTCCACGGAAAATAAGGCAGCCTAATTCTCCAGTGCTTGTTTAGACAGCACTTGCAGCCATAGTGCCAGAGAGGCAGTGACTAATTTCCCATCACAAACTCTCACAGGAGTTCTTGTTACACAAGATTCCAGAACTTCATTTATTTATGGCTCATGGGGCTTTGATAGCCCTATTCCCTTTGCCAGCAGTATTTATTTCAGATCAGATGACTACCTGACCCTCTGAAAGACCAGCTTTGAATTGGGATAGGGGAAGCCACAAACATAACTACTGATAAGGCATTTAAACACTAAATCCTTTTGCTCTAAGTCTAATATGGAGTTGCATGGTTAGGTGGAGACACTCCACAAATTCTGAAAGAGGGATTAAAACGTAGCATGTTGTGCCGCAGAATTTCACGCAGCTTCACTACTTTGCATTGACAATTTCACTCTACATCTTTGGGGAACTAAAAATCTGTTTCCTTTCATGCTCAAGTATTTTGTACTGCATACAAATGGGAACATTTATGCATGTTCATTCTAGGTGGAAGCATAAAAATTACTAACAGGACTTCTGCCAGAAATTTGAGTCAGAGAAGTAATATGATGTCTTCTGAATAAAGAACATTTGCTTCATAAGCCTTTCATATTTGTGGATTGTCATGAGTGCCTTTCGGTGTACAACACTGAAAGGGTGAATTCTTGGGCCTTCCAAAATGCAAGCAAGAAGAAGTGGTCTATTGCTGTTCCCCTACAAATTCACAGGACTGCAGTACCTGACTGAACCCTAGACCAGAGATGTATTTCACAATGTCGGTTTTTAAGCCTTCCCAGTTTTCAAGGTAGGATGAGGCACAGTTCAGCTATTCCAATCAATACTGATGGTATTATGTGGCCACCAGTACTAAAATTTTTTACAGTGAGTAATACCTTTGATTCTGAAATCCCAGACAAGGTATGTGCACAGTACAGACATAGCGGCACAAGTCCTAACAAGTTTTATATTTGTTCTCGTGTTTTCTGAGTTGCAATATATTCTTGGTATGTTGTAACAATCAGAAAGCCCATGTCAGCTTCTTGTAAAATCTGAAGCACCCACATCTTTACTGTACAAAATACAGATGAGGCCAATCCTGCCCAATTTGCTTTCCTAAGTCATCATGTATATCCCTGGCTATGATGTTACATGCATGAGTGAAGATAGACTATCAGCAGGCTACCAGGCCTGTCCAGCCCTCACCAAAGCTGACAGGAGCCTTTTAATCTATAGCAAAGTAAGTCTGAAATAAATTTTTCCTCTAGGTTTGACCTACAGACCTGCATACATATAGGAGACTATGTCCTGCACTAGTGGAACATTTGGTACACACTGCAAGGAAGAAATGTATCAGTCCTGTATCTCTGATGAGTCTATGTGCCCCCTGTATAAAATCTACAACAGATTGTACTCAGGCTTTCTTCCAATACTGCAACCTTTAGGAATTAGCAATTCCTTCCTTCTTGAGCTGCTTATTTACCCCTAAATACTTGGGTACATTTTTGAGGGGACGTATTCTGAAAGCCTTGATGGCTAGTTTCATAGCAAGAGTCAGCCTTGGGAGTAAGCTAAAAAAGGAAGACAAACAAAATATAAATTGAAGGCATCTCTCTATTCAGTACCACCAGATACAAAGAAAATCAGGAGAATTATTTTAAGACAAATGAGATGGTGAGGTCAGACTAATTCCTAGTAATCAAGACGCGGGCCACCACTGATCTAAAAGCATGCCTCTAATTTAGTTCTGTTCAATATTTTATGTCTTAAATGTATCTTTCAGTGATTACTGGCATTATGCTATAAAGGTTCTACACAAAGGAGAATTCTTGTCATATTAAACCTCACATTTTAGCATAGTATCTTAATACTGGAAGATATAATGACTCCAGAAGAAAACAAAAAGCCATAACCCCAGTGGATTCTGCTGGGGTACCTTCACCATGCCTTGTATTTAATAGCAGTGGGTAATTACTGGTACTTGTTGGAGTCAGCACAAATTCTCATATGCCTGTGCTTGAAAGGGAACATCATTATGTCTTTGTGGTGCTGCCAAGTCAAAAAGCCAGACGGACAGACTGCTGACAGCAGGAATTTGTTATATAGACTATAATTTTCTGACAAAAGTAGCTACATATATGTTGTACTTCTGATGCTTATTTTGTGGCATGACTGATTGAGACAATAGTAAAAAGCATAGTCATGGAATATTAAAATGGTAATTGATCTTAAAAGTGGCTCTATCTATGCACTGGTGCAAGTACTAAAGATGAACAAAACCTGTTTGTCAAACTCCCAGACTGAACTTTGATGCAGCTGCTTGGTAGAAAGCATTCTTTTAGGAAGAGACTGGAAAGCCCAGATACAATATATGAAACCCCACATTCTACACAGATACACTCGAGTTGCCCATAGTACATTGAGCTTTTGTATTGTTAGTTATTTTGAAGCACTAGAGGGGCAAATTAACTAATTTTCTATATATTATCACACCTAGGCTGCTAGAATATACCTCAGGTCACTCTTGCACAATTTTTCAATAACTGACTTCAGATCCATGGGGACATTATTCAGTGCTAATAATCAAATTAATTGATTTATATTTAATCTCACTTAATCTAACGATTTACAGTTAATTCCCAGATTAAACTCAAAATGTATTACTGATAGCAGAACCAAAACAGTTTTAATGTTACCTTTTTCCCTGGGCCAGATTTAAAAGTGAAACTGTTTCTTCTACTGAGAACAATACAGCAAAATGCAATTACGAAAATGCATTCTGTGGCCAAACTTAGGGCTCAATTGTACAGCTACCTGCATGAAAAGAAAAAAATCAAGCTACAAGATGTAAATATTTAATCTAGATAACTCTTATCATTTACTCTGCCAATATTTTGTTCCAGAATACACGTATGCATTTTCATTGGTTACTTACTTTAAGCCCTATGCTAAGCATATACATAAACTGAAATTATGTGCAGTTTTGTCAGGATATCTTTACGTTTCACATCTGGGCATTTCCCATTTTGCTTCTCTTCCCAAAACATCACAACCATCTTTTGGTAGCTTCTGCTGGACATGGACTTGCTGGTCATTGACTAAGCAGCTTGTAAGCAATTCTCTCAAGACCATTTTAGCAGAGCACCTACAATTATTAAACTTCATATTTTTCAATCTTCGTATTACTGCTTTAGTCTACTGCTACAGCATCTGCATTGTAACAAGAAAGACACTCTCAAAGTGTTCCTTGAAGAGATGGGATATCGTCACAACTAGAATAGATGGGCTTAACTCTATCCTTTCCTACAACTTCCATAATGTTTGATAAATTGATACCTGCACTGGTGACACTGTGGCAGCACAGTAATTCCTGCACTGTGTATGAGATCAGGAGATGCCAGCTCCAATCCCAGCAGCAGCAGAACTGTACTAACACACTGCTGTTTGTGGGCTAATTATGCTTGCATTTCAGAAAACTAATTAGTTTGGGCAGAGCCCTATGCTAAGTTCAGTATCTTTACAGAGTCATGCACTCCATGGGTATTTCTTTCCTTCCTCCACCTTCCCACACACATTTGTCTAAATTAAGGCAGTACATACTGATGGTTTACCTGTGGCCAAAATTTCCATATGGTACAAAATTTTGCTCCAAGATATACTACTTCTCTAGAAAGAAACAGAAGTAACAAAAATTATAAAAATCTCACGCTTTGCAAAAAGTCCAAATCAGGATTTCTGTTCAGAATCAGTAAGAGGTAATTTTCAAGCTTGGCCTAACAAAGCATTAAAACCAGCAGTTATGGCAGAAACTATAAAAAACTAATATGTAGTTTTCTAAAAGTATTAATTTACTGGCACTAATGATGATGTATATTATCCCATCTGCCACAAAAGCTGATAATCTGTGATGAAAACTCACTCAGGTTTGTTACAGAATATAAATGTGATGACTATTCTAGTTGAAATAGTTCAAAATCTTAGCATTAATTAGAAGGAAGTAAAATGCCAGTGAATACAGAAAAAAAAAAGTACATATTGAACAGCAATGGAAGTATTTATCCCCGCCATGCACATATCCTAAGGAACCAATTCTGAATGCACTTATCCTGCCAAATCAGTTATTAAATGTAAGGTAATGCATATTATATATATTTTTCTGAGTTTGAAATCTGATTTCATAAATGTCTACAACTTTCACATAGGATTTTTTTGGCCTGGCTTACCTTTTTTTCCTTTCTTTCAACTAATAAAGCTTGTTCTATGGAAACAGGGAATTTAACCAAAGAAATGGGAGACCCAAAGCCAAAATCAGTTACTTCCATATTTGTTGCAAAAATCATTGAGTCAGCAAACAAAACCAAAAACTTCCAGCCAATTTTTGCTTGAAAGTTGCCCACAAAGTGACATGCAAAGAGATTGAGTTTTGGGACTACCTGCAGGAAAGCTCTTTTCACTGTAATACAAATGCAAATAAGCACTGTCCTACCAGCTCCCCTTCTCAAGGGCACAACAGGGAATCTCAAAATAGATGAGTTTAAGAAAACAGTAACAAATTTCTTTACATCTATTACTTTTGGGTTGAAGTTAAACAAAAACAGGGAGAACTGAGAGCACGGATTTTCAGCTCTTTTAGACTAAAGGTCAGTGTCAATTTCTCTCACACACAGCTTAAGCTGTTGACATACAACAAAAAGTAATTTTGACTGCTGCCAAATGTTGCCTTCACATAGTTGTACTACTTAGACTTCACTAAATCTCCATCATTGTTTTAAATGCTGCTCTAACATTCTATTGCACTTAAATAGGAAGTAAATAGTCCATAATAGCAAAGAGTCATTTTTTAAAAATTATGTTGACTATTCTACAGATTAAATCAAAGGAACAATATTTATTTGAATTTAAACACTTTTGACTGCAGTTCACATTAGAGAGAACTGCAGAAGATCGTCACTGGTTAAATGGTTCAGTCTTTTTTGCTTCTAAACTGTAGGATTTTATCTTCCTATTAATTTTATTTAATGCATCACAAATTATTCATGGTTATTTCTAATTCATCGGTAATTTTATTATTGTTCCCTCTAATATTTGCATTTATTAGACAGAATAAATTTAGTATTTTCTTGGTAGTTACCCCAAGAAGGCTGTAATTGATGAACCAATGTGATATATTTGTTTTAATGTAACCTCTGCACTCTAAAAATTAATTATTTTTGGAAGCGAAATTCAAAATAAAAATAATCACTTTTTAATTAAACAGCCGTAACACCTAAATTAGTATCATTTTATCCATCCCACTGAAGTAATTTCTACTGCTGAAAGTTTCATCACTACATGCTTGCAATGATAATGTTAAAAATTTGTTAAAGAAATGTCATTGCAAACAAAGTTACTGATCAGAAGCAGTTAGCTAAGGATTGGTACCAGTGTTCCCTGAGAGCTAAAGCAGGCTTCTGTTAAAGTTGCATTATCTGCAAGGAGAAGAATTTCCTTTTCAATGGACAGTTTCCTTCTACAAGTCCAACCCAATTAATTAAATATACCGAAATTAAAAGAAAGAAAGGAAAGTTCCCCTCACCTATACTTTTAAAATCTTTTTACAGCCTTAAAAATCTGCGACTTAGGAAATGCTAATGGGTGCAGTGTTTAGGAATGTTATTTTATTTACAAATAATACTACCTTTGATAAAGCCATTTTTAGATCCAAAACATTCTTTCCTTCCTGCATTGAAAGGAGATTCTCTTGCAAAGCAAACTGTCTAACACTAATTGAATCCAATTAGAACATGACAATAAACTGTTGCATAAGAATTGGGAATGCAGAATTTCATTACAATCTATACTCTGAACAAATGCATGCTCATCTATAGAACTATTTAAATGAAGGGAGACAGTGCATATTTGGTTAGCAAAATGCAGTGCTTAATTTAACATAAAGGCTAATTTGCAGTTGAAAGGATTTTTTAATTACTAATTAAACTGAATTAGACTCTTTTCTGGAAAGCAATTAAAGAAAAAAAATACAAGGCAAGGATAAAAACAAGTCAGAATGCATGTCCCTAGTTTGTGCCAATCCACCTAGGTGCAGTTTAAAATCTCAGCATACTGGGAACTTGCCTTAAGTTTTCAGAGGTGACTTAATACACGAGACACTCAGCAGAAGCCATGTGTGCCTCAGCACATCTGAGCTCCACAAGTGTTGGGAACAGAATCACACGGTTTATGTTCCACGTCGGTTTTGGTTATTCAAATAACATGCACTACACCTGCATCGGTTCACAATAAGTTTATTTTATGTGAAGAAAAGCTTTGCCATTAATGAAAAATTTCAGTAGAAAACAGTACCTCCTGCTTTCAATCTAGATTACTCAAAAGTAGAAGCTTGTATTAGTGAAAACTTCAGTAGAAACAAATCTGTAGGAAACGTTCTTGGCACATGAAGTAAAAGCTTTAAACACATTAAGTTTGAATAGAGTATTGACCGTGCAACCATGCTGGCAGAAAAGCCAGTTTTTAATGGCTGGTATTTGTCCCTCAAGACAATAACATGGAAGACACATAAACCTGCTTACATAACGTTAATTGTATATAAATATGGAGTTGCCATAATTGACAGTCTCTATTCAGGCCGACCATTTAGTTTAGCAGTTCTAAATAAGTAATAGGCACTTTGCCTTTCTGATTTCCCCTTTCACCCATCAGCCAGTCTGAATCCATGCCAGGGATACTGTACACTGTTATCACCTGAAAAAAGAGAAACACATTATTATAAACTTTGTTTGCAGGGAAGAGAGTTACAGTATATCTTCATGTGATTTCCAGTGTCTTAGAATTGAGACTAACCAGGTTAAACAGAGCATTTAAAATGAGCATCCATAGAACATAACCTAATGCTCATAAAAATTATTTCACTGGCCCATTGAAAAGAATAGACACAGTAGTGTATTTTGAAGTACCTTTATACTGTTGAAATTCTATTAATTACAGTTTCTTTTCTATTATGTTTTATCTTTAAATCTTGTGTATCCACCCTCAGCTTTAACAGGCAATCTAAAAGAAACTTCTTTGGAGTGCATGACAGAAAGACAGATGGTGTTGATGTGCTCTATCTTCACAGAAAATCTGAGCCCACAGCTTCTATCTAAGTCACTCTCTAAATAAGAAAAGAGTCAAATAGAAATACTGAAGTAATGCACATTTAAAACCCCAAAATCTGATTTTTTTTTTCAGAATTTCTTCTTCATCATTAAGCTACAGTCACATTACCAGGTGAAACTCTGTTCCAGCACTGTGCTTCATCATCTATCTCCATCTGCTTTGCATACTCTCTGACTTATGACTGCAACTGAACCAGAACAGGAATAAACAAAACACAACCTTCACCATCAAAGCAAGTAGTAGTTGTATTTTCATATTCTTCCCAAATTGCAATATTCAACGTTTGAAAGACTAATCATATTGATCATAGTGCCAAAGGTGTGGTGAAAAGTAGACAGTAGGCCTGCATCTTGACTGTCTAGCAAATGTTCTTGCAAGCTAAGATGGTGTAACAAATGTTGACTCTCACTACAGAATATTAGGATATACAGGTACAGGACAATGCTTCAAGGGTATTATTGAAACTTAATTTTAAAAAATCAACTACAAAAACTTTTTGATGTAGCACATCTTAACTGGCTACTCACAAGCATTCCCATTTTTACTTTCAAATGATCAAGGTAGATAGAAAACTCTTACCTCATCTGCAAGTAGTGATAATTCACTGCTGTTTGCAGCATCATAATCATAGAGAACTCTGGCTTTCCTGCTGCCACTTGATGACTTCAGTTCACTTAGGCCTGAAGTAACGATTGAGTTGCTTACTGAAGGCAATGAAGCAGAGGCTGAGGCCAAGACTGAGGGAGTAGAAACACTCTGCACAGGAGTTGTGGAAGACTGATTGTTGTTAGAGAGGAAAGTAGATGGAAAGCTGTGAGAGAAAAAAACAAGTCTTCTGAGTGGATCTGTTTTACACAGGGCATTATACATGCTCCCATGCCGAAACTAGCATTCTTATTTTTATCAGCAATAAACACCAGCAGATAGCAGTAACAGAATAGCACTAAGAGTTGTATGACATAAATAAAGATACTTGTTCCTGATAAGTAGCATAAATCAAATCAATATAATTAAAAAAAAAAAAATACTGCCACCTTAAAAAACCCTTTGAATTTGCCTCTTAAAAAAAAGGCAAAACCAAAAAAGCACTGTTGGTCAAACTTAATTCAGACTGTATTTTGATAAACATTTCTTTTGACAGCTCTGCCAGGAAAAGTAGCCTCCACCTCCTCCTGCTCATTCCTCAGTTATGTGGTTACACAAAAGATTGTGCTGACGAACCAGATCAGGGAAATATAATACAACTTAGAAACACAGCCTCCCTCTGAAAGCAAGAAAAATCACACAACTATTTTTGTAATCTAAATCAGTTCACTGATTCAGCTAACTTAGCGCTGTAAAACAAAAAAATTTTTTACTCTAAAAATCAACTTTTATCAACTTAAGCTCCTCATTTCTAGGTCAGGCTGCTACTTGCTCAGTGCCAGCCGTAGTGCTTGCCAGACCCTGCCATGAAGTCAATTAAACCCATTAACCTGGCTGGAAAAGAGGAGAAAAAAAGGGTATAATCTCCTACTTAGTTAATGAGCTCAGTCACAAAAAACTGTTACAAGTGAGCAAGCAGATACAAGGGAAAGCACAGAATAACATGACTGAAACACTGAAGGAGCAGAAAGGAGAGCAAAGCAGCAAGAGATTTTGGGGCAGTGGAGTAGGAAGAACAGAACAGCAATGATGAGCTCTGAGACTATCTCATGTCACTCTGCCCCATATCCTGGGAGGCAGTTCCACGGCAGGCTAAACTTATTTATTTAGCAGCTGATGTAGCAATTTCTTGTCCCTTTGCTACCTTACTTGGTTGTAAGGTAGAATCCAGATGAGTGTTAAAGAGTAGGTCAATGAAGGTTTTAAAAAAGGGCCAGCACCTAGGAGTTAGACTGAGTCATGATGACTGTAATTGCATTTCTTTCCATTCTTTTGACCAGTGAATTCCTACATGTAACTTTCCTCATCAGTCCTTCTCCATAGATGCTTTTTCATAAACATCTAAGATATGGACATATTACCTCCCCCCTCCTTTTGTTTGCCTACTCTTTTGACATAAGATCTAGCACATGAACCCACCAGAAAACAGTCTGATCTCATCCCTTCCCACCTCTGCTCCCCAGTAAGATTCTTTCTGAAGGTGCAGTTCAGTGGCAACTTTACCCGTGCAAATCCAGATCAGTATACTCCCATAATCACGCCTGCAACATTACTGGTGCTCGTATGACCATAAGGAGGAACTGATGCAGGTAAAAACTAAACCCATCAACACAGGAACTAATTTTTGGCTCATGTGACAATGATGACAGTGGAATTAATGTAGCTCAAATCTGCAACAGCTACAGCAGTCCTGCACACAAGGCTACAGGTTCACACTGTACTTAAACTGGTAAATGCACAGCGCCACGGAACAGGGCGGACCCACTCCAGTACCCCTTTTCCACATCAATGTTCATTCTCTATCATTTGAGTCAGATCTAGCAATCTGCTGCTTTTAATTCAAGAATCTGAACTAACCAAGTATTAGGAAAATTGCTTACTTGCCATGAGAACAGCTTTTTAAACATGTTCACTTTGCAGTCACACAATTGTATCTGACTGAAGGGAAAGAGCAGTAGTGTAATATGAAGGACAGCACTAGCCCCTTGACAGTCACTGAATTGCGTGTAAAAATTGGGAAGACTTTCAAGACCCTGTTCTGAATTTAGTTAGCAGCTTACTACTGTGCAAAGGAGGAGGTCTCACTTCCCCCTCTGGTTTACCTTGACCCCACTTGACCATAACGAGCTGGTTCAACTCACCAAGCAGAAACTCCAATGCCACCAATTTTTTTTTTCATTTGCTAGATTAGTTTTTCAAACTAGTTCACCATGTTCCCTGAACAAATCAAACAAGCAGAATAAAGGGAACCAAAACCAGATCCCACATTTCTGTAGGTATAACTCAGCTGTGCCTCATGATGTATTTATTACTTGATTAGTGGGCATTCAACCAGAGGGATTTAATTTTAAATGACAATCAGCTGTTTCTCAATATTGCTAAATGACTGTTTAATATACTGCTAAACCTGTTCTCAGTTAGCACAGTAATTACTTGTAAGTCATTCTGCTCACTTCAAAGGGTCACTGGTTTGTACAGTCAGTGGAACAGAAAGCCAAAACTTTATAACCGCTCTGTCAATCAGTGGGGCATTAAGTGTCACTCTTTCTGCAAAGTCATATATAAAGCATTTTAGTGGAAGGCTTCAGCTATAAGGAGGTTGTCTGGTTTGGGTTGGTTTTGGTTTTTTGGGTTTTTTTTTGAATACTTGAGTAACAGGAGGAATTTCCCAGCTTGTAGTGATGGGTAATCTGAAAAAATAATTACGCCAAAGCTTACATTTGTCTGTCAGGGAAGCTGAGAAACTTCAGAGCAAAAGCAGTTATCAGAAGAAAAAAAGCAGCCAGGGTACCAGAATATTTGAAATAGATTTGTTTAGTTCATTCTGAGGAACTGAAAATAAAAAAGGGAGATTTGATTTAAAGAATCAATCCAGCCCCACAGGAGGGGAAGGCAGTACAGAGCTAAGCAGCTGGTGTTCCCTTGAAGCGAAACATCCATAAAAACATGTCTATTTATATAAAGAGAACTGAGTAAAACTCAGAACGGAGCTTCCCCCCACCTTTGGTACAGCTGCCTCTGGAGAGTACATCAGCTGACTGCTCAGCTTCGGAACTTGAATAGTCTCAATGTGAACTAGGAAGGGGTTTATGCCCCGGATTCTGATCCAGGTAAAACATAACATGCATCTCCTCCGAGAACCAGGTTTCTGTTTCAAGCAACAAACTAATCTCACTTAGAGGCTGAATGCCTTCGGTCCATCAACAACCTCAAAACGAAACTAAGTCCTTCACAGTTCTTGGCCTTCATGTGAGAATATTGCACAATACCATTCTTAGATATGTGAAAAGATGTGTAACTTAGCACTATCTGTTAACCAACACAGCACTGGCAGACACAAGCAAGATCTAGCTGAGCAGCCTAAGTTGTTTATTTGGTCTGTATCTGCCTGCATAACATAGGGAGCACAGAACAGAAACCCTACTCATCTGCTTATTTAATGTAAGTGCTACACACCACATCCCTATCAACAGAGACACTCTTCCAAAGCAAGGAGCATGACTTCAGACCCTGTCCCAGTGCTCTCTGTTATACTTCAGTGGGATTTCCTTGCACAAGGAAGGAAAGACACGCCCAAGATTTAATACCATAACTATTTTAATCCACACAGAAACTTCATTTCACTGTTAGAGGCATTTAGAATTCTGCAATGCTTCCATGCTTTTGGTCTTCTACCAGTCATAGTAATTTTATTAAAAGTACTACTCAGATCACATAAAGATACATCCTTCTGTTTTCCTAAAGGCACTATTTTCTTCAAACGCACTTTTTTTATACCTGGTTTCAGTTTACACAAATTTTAAACAAAGACAAGCTATACATCCTAAAGCAGAACTTAAACAGGAACATGTTCTTCCTTAGATTAAGGGTATTATGCTTAAGGCTTTCTATTTGGTAAATGCACTAGGATAAGAGCACATGTATTAAAAATAATCCTCTCAAAATAGTTGTGTAAATATATTTCACTTAATTTCTAATTAAAGAGTTCCTTTTCCTTCATACTGCAAATGTTGGTTTTCAAGCTTACAATTCTACAACTTGTATTTATGTGCTACCACATTTTATAGTTGAATATTTGGAATGTATTAGATTGGGATGTAACTTTAAGGGTGTAGCTTTTTTTTAGATCAAAGTTTTAAATACTTTAAACAACAGTTTACTAGTTTAAGGTCTTTTTCAAGACTTAAGAAAGCCTTTAAACTACACATTTAAACAAACTGAGGAAATCAAATGCCACAGGAAGTTGCAAGTCAGGAAAAGGATAAGACTCAAGAACACTTTTGTTTTTACTTCCTTGTCAGGGAAAACATAAACAGAGATATCTCAGAGACAGTTACCTAGAACAGACACTACAGCAAACTTCTAAGTACAAACAATTCTTCAGTGCATACACTCACGTAAATAACAGGATCTGTATAACTCTGAAACAGGCTGATTTGTGAAGAATTAGAATAGGGAAACTTTATGAAGTGTAACTATGTAGATCTCGCTACATTCTCACCAATCACACAAAAAGGGATTAAGAGCACAAACTAACGTCAGTTTCTTCTCTTACTTTAAAAATGCTAAACCCATGAAACAGTAAAACAAGACAAACTTGTTCATTCCACTGTGTGTGCTCTGGATAATAGATAGTATGAAGTAGATTTCCCCCTATACAGTATCTATGCTGGCAACTCAGTTAAGAGTGGAGAACAGGGTTTCACTGAAAATCAGATAATGACCTATAGCCAATTAAGAGGCAACAGGAATTTATAGAAAGTATAAAAACTTCTTCCACATTGCACAGCAGTCTAGTAGCATGAAGCTTAAGACAACTGAATGATTACAAATAAATCTCTAGAAATTCCTTTTTGTCACATTAAATGAGGTTACCAAGGGCTCACCTTCCTCTATTACATAATATATAAAATCTCAGTAGATCAACCCTCAAAAGGCATTAGTGCTGTGTGTAGGCTTAGGGAACTAGTTGCACTGGGTAATTACATATTAATTACCTGAGAACAGATTTATTTCCTTTCAGTCCAGCATGCCCGTGTGTTCATCACTGTTATACCAGTGTAAGTTTTCCTACTATTCATAAGCACTTACTAAAAACTGAGCTTTTTCCTGAAGTTTATACAGTACTACTACCTTCCAAGTTGTTTCTGGAGATCCAACATATATTGGTAACATTGTGCATAATAGGTCATCTGAGCTTCGACAAAGTCATTCAGACAGCGGAGATGATGTGCCTGTAACACAGCAAAGAATTCAAGTGTTTAGCCTGTAAGGGCACCATGCTGCCTTAGAAGGACTACACACCTCGTCAGGTGCTAATGCCAATAGTGGCACTTAGGGATAAACACCAGATGGGCATAGTGCCTGGATTTACCAGGTAAACACAATGAAATGTCACAAATATGAGCATATTCAAGCAAACATTTTTTCCGTTTCAACACTCAATTGATCTGATGAATGGGAAGCTCGGTATAAAGAATGAAAATGAAAGGTCCTGCATTCTGAATGTTAATGGGAAAGTAAAGTTAAATTCAGTGGATACTAATTAAAAAAATTAAATTAAAAATTAAAAAAAAAATAAAAATCCTTGTGGTTTGATGCTTTAATGCACTGAAGTGAAAACTCATACACCAGAGTTCCCAGGTAGTTTACTGCAGCTATTTTTAGAAGGTGCCCTGATATTGACCTTCCCCAACACCCTCTGGGTACTCACATGTGTGCTGCTGATTCCTTCCAGCAGCAGTCTGGTAATCTCTGCTTGACGGTCAAATTCACTCTGAGTAATTCGCACTTCCTGTTCAGACTAAAAGTAAGAATGCACATCAGGTACTGGTACAATGCTCTGTGCTACACCTGCCCACTGCAACAGTCCCGGCTGATGCAGAACTGCTCACACAAATGCATTCATCACAAGCTTAGGTGTTTGAAATATGCTTTTTCTTTGCAGATCTTTACTAGGCAAAAATAGTAATTGCATTCTGGGTTCAGAAATGTTGAGGCCCTGTGTACACAGCAAGCAGTTTTATTATCAGACACCTACTACATATGCAAAAGAAAGGCATTTCTTTGCCAGCAGTATTACCCCACCTCTCCCAATAACAAACCAAGTGTTCACTGGCATAACCACGTCTGCACCAGGAGTTTTGTCAACATACTAGTGGCAGCCAAGAATAATGTAATTTTTTCCTATACATCAACTTAACAGGTCTCTGATGAAATAATTCAGGGTAAATCTCACATTATTTTTGCCAGGTAACTGCACAGCAATCAGCTGTACATAAACCTTTGATGTTAAGTTTTATCACGATGTATCATAATTTAATGTCTTATACTGACCACCAAACTACTACAACTATTTCTGGAGCTTGTAATCAAGGAATCTTTGAAAATAAATAAATCTGAATTATACTATATATTCTAATACTTGGTGTTACAATCAGAGTAAAATTTCTATTGAAATGATGTAATACAAGTTTCATATTTCAATAATTCAAATGTATTCCTTACATATAGGGAATATATATATATATATAAAAAACTATAACTATATATAGTTCTCAACAATTTTAAAGTAAGGTATCAGTGTTACACTGGTTTTAAATTACTTCAATATAGCACAGCCAAAATTACTTAAGAGTACTTTGGCAGGGGGGAGGGGGGGGGGGAGGGGTGGGAATAGGGGTAAAGAAAAAGGGACACTAAACACACATACACAGAATTATGTGCTCTAATATCTAAGATTCATTGTTCCAAGACATAATGTCCTCAGCCTGAAATGTGGATTACCTTGCCTCAATGCTTATATTCATTTAGTGCCTTGTTTCTAAAAACAAACCCAAGGGCAAAAAATCTACATGAAGTCCAAGATGCAGCAGTTGCTATTCTCAACAAAGGAGGAAATATATTTTCAGGTTATACCAGTAAAACACTGGTTTCAAAGGCATTTTATGTGCTTGCAAACATTCTGTTCTTGCATTCAACTGATGTTAATCAGTATGAAAGTCACATGGAATCTCAGAAAAGAGCGCAGAAGAATGATACAGTTACCTAAGAAATGTATTTCCATCTGAAGTCACTGCAGCTGGAAGGGCTTACACAGTAACTAAACAGTGAGGAAGCAGCTAGAGAGAACTGTGTGCTTCTTACTTGAAACTGAAAACAGTGTTTATATCAAGTTCCAAACTAGTAAGTTTTCAAAGTTTTTTGAGGAAAGAATCTTTGCTTGGAATTTTCTGATTAAATCTGAATTAGTATCAGTGAAATCCATCTGTCAGTCTTTGAGAGAAATACAAGAACAAAGAGATGAAAAAAGCTAATCTGATAGCCGAGAGGGGAAGAAAAGCAGCATCTTAATTTTCTTTTAAAAAACCATCAAAACAATAAGTAAATCTTTTATCTGGAGAGAAATAGTTTTCTCGTGTTTCCCTGAACTCAGCAGTTGCTAATGTGTTTCTGTCTCCCTGTCAGGTAAGTAAATACATGAGAATAGGAACTTACAAGACGGGGACATATCCATCAGAATAATTATATTTGTTTCAACAACATTCTAGCAAATCAACTACTTTCTGTAAGCAAAGGAAAAGCAAGTAATGTGGTAACACATATTAACATAGCCAGTACAGAGTGATTTAAAATGCATTTACAAAAGCCCAATGTACTGGTTTTATAGATTTACATGAACTAAATTATGTGACAATGTGTTTAATCAGTTTTGCCCACCCCTATTTTCAGTACAGCTAGGTGAACAGTAGCAGGACATCATATCTATTCTACACCTTAGGATAAAGGTGAAAACCAGCTGACTTTTAACCTGAGAAGTTTATGGCCTCATCATCTTTGTTTCTGAATAGAGATAAGAGGTCAAAAACACAAAATGAGACTTTCCAGCTGCAGTTGTACTGTGTTTTTAAGACCATTAAAAGGCCTCACTAGGTATGTCTCATGAAGATCCCTCAAAATGGTACTTGCTCTGCAACGTCAGAATATGAGCCCAGGTTTTGAATCTGAGTATTCATACATAAATAATCTCCCCAGATTTCACATAGGAATACAGGAAATACTCTCAGAAATACTGTGCAATCCTGCAGCGAAGAGACAACACACATAAAAGCATATGAAATAAAATCACCCTCCTGATGTTGTTTTACTACACATGCTTTTAGTAAACACTGGTAGTGGATATATAGCTGTGCCTAGTATTTAATATTCCTTCTGAAATGCAGAGTTAGAGGAAGCTAAACTAAAGAAGGTTTGTCATTGCCACCATGCACATCTTTAATACTCTAACTGAAAAAAACCCAGCCTGTAATTGATCCAAAGATGACTGACGGTCTGAAATCTTTGACGGGAAGCCTCTTGTATTTAAACTGAAAATTTTTATGAATCTCCTCCTCCAACTCTCAAACACAGAAGGACAGACTGCCTTTAGAAATGTGGATGGATTACTGCTCCGTTGGCAGTACATAATGTTGTAGTTTCTTCTCAATAGTCTCTGCTATTTATATACTAAATAAAAAAGGGAACCTCAAATTACATAATTTATTACAAGAGCTAGAGTTTTTAGTCTACTTTATGCTGTAGTTAAGCACTTTGTAGTATTTCTTCTTTCCAAGACACAATCTGTTAAATTTCACTATCCTAAAATTGCTTGTCCTTGTCTCTGAAAAGCAGACTTGTTTGCACTATAACTCACAGAAAGTTGGAAGAGCAACTCCCACAACTCCCAAGATTTCACTTGAAGCTGCATATCCCAGCTTCTCCCTACAACTCCCACAGCTGCCTAACTAGTTCCCCTTTAAAAACCACACTCTAAAGCCCCTGCTCTCCTTCTATTGACAAAATTTTAATTACGCCTCCTCTACAGAAATCCACTAAGAAATCCTTTCTTCACTGTTAGTGCACCCCCTCACAGCCTGTTGCCAATCCTGGTTTGGCAGAGCCAGTGAACCTAAGAACAGCCCTTCTCAGGGCACTGGAGCAGCTATTCCATTAGCTCCTCTGAATTTGTCCCTGTGCAAGGGATGGTATGGCAGAGAAGGCTGCAACCCCCATCCCAAGGCTAATGCTAAGTTTATAAACTAGCTTGCAGGCCAGGCGGAATTTTCAGATGTGTCTACCCCCTAACTTCAGCTGCTGAAGATGTAGTGACACTGAGAGGAAGGGTGGGGTGTACCATGTCCTGGGTAAAACTTGAAGATCACTGTTTTCAGGAGAGTTTAGATTACTAGACCCAAGTATTTCTGAAAATTCTCAAATAAGCTTGTTCTTAACAGGATACCATACCAGTAAATTTTGAGAGAAGTCCTGTAGTTATCTTTCTATTGTATCTTGTCACATGAGAATCATATGGTACTGATACTAAATGACAGCCAGAAACAGCTTACTATAAAACAAACCCCAGGCATTGTTTTGCCCCTGCAGCCTAAAAGGCCCTGGAGAGGCCCAGTGTATTCTGATATAATGCATCAGGCTGCTAGCATCAGACTGAAATCAACAACATGTAATATTCTTTATTACAGCAGACCAGCACAAATTATGATTTCAGAAATCTGCAATTTTTTAAATTGTTTACTTACTTTCGTCACTTCCTCAGCCCATATCTAGTCAGCATTAAGAGTGGGGGAGGAAAAAATAAAAACATACAAACTTAGACATTGGTGGTACTCCATTACAGTATGTAATCACACTTTGGCTTTTAACTACTTTTCTGTCCTGAGAACTTCACAGGGATTTGAGGAGTGCTACAAGTCAGTTGCCCAAAGCCCTTCATATACAATGAATCTATAATGAATATGGATAGCACTACATCTGTGAAACAAGTTAGATACTGAAGAGAGAGTGACTTGTAGAACTCGTATATATTACAAGAATCTGCTTAAAACAAGCTACTACAATGCAAGACATAACTACTAAAAAAAATGACATGAATCAGACAAACTAAATTACCTTAGGAGGAACTTAAGTTACCTTAACGCGTTATAATAATGGAAAACTATGGAAAGCTATTATCATTTTTACACTGAAACAGATGAATGCTTTCTCTTGCTAATTTCATTACCAGTTTTCTATTTCACAAGCACTTTTACTGAAACCTAAATTTAATTAAAAATGCTACAGAGGTATCTCAAATTGAGTATTAGAGTAGTAGCAAGCAGCATAGCAAAATCATAGAACTGCAAGAGATTTAGTCTAAAAGTTAATTACTTCAGCTTGCTCTTCCAATTCCCTCTTGCAATGTTGTTCTTCTTTAATCTTCACCTTCTGCCATTGTAAGATGATGACACAATCAGGAGTAGGAAGAAATGTGTATAAAGGTTGCAGGAGCAAACTGTAACAAACAAGTTTATCCTGATAACCATTTTTCATCTGATCACAGATGAGAAATCTGGAATACTAAATTGAGATGAGACCCAATATGCTGTGCAGATCCAAAGCCCAACCAGAACAGGCTGGACAGCACAGTCTATGCTGTACATAGCCAATTGATCCCTTTCTCTTCCACTTTCACAACTATGGTGCTAAAACCAGCTGCACTAAGGAGTCCTTGCAACAAGTTTAGGATATATTGTACTCTAAGTTAAGCCATTAGCTTCTGTGACATTACTCAGTTGCAGTTCTTTGTAACACATTGCTTGAAGGGAATAATTTCTATATATTCCTGGCTGTTCTACATAATTCACTTGTACTCATATTAAAAAGATAGGAAAACTAAATAATTCCTTTCCTCCAATAGCTGAAAACAATTTCAGAATTGCAAAATCAACTCCTCTGTATCCTAAGTTCACATTCATAGAATCACAGAAATTAGAATATAATACTGTGTATTTCAAATTATCAGAAATAATCTGATAAAAACAACATCCAGTGCTGTACTGACATAAGCATATTTAGTGCATTATACCAATTCATTTTAGAATGGAAAACATCTGAAACAAGACCAAAATGAGCTGGATAGCAAGAGGAAACATTTGACAGGAAAATGAATGAACACAGGAGGCCAACAAACCTTTAGCCATTTTACATGCAGCAAGTTGAGCATGTAAGAGACATTTACCATAATGTTATTCTCTTCAGGCTGAGAGGTGTTTAGTTGCTTAAATGTACAGATAAAAAACAAAAGCAAGTTACAACACCGTGAATATAGCAGGTAAATAGGTTAATGTCACAAAGCATTGCAAGTTTAACCAAGACTGTGAAGTGAATATAGGTAAACAAAACAGCTTAAATTTTGATTTTAAACACTGATCTAAGCTGTTGCAGTTGTACAGTAAGCATGGGACAAGTAATTTTCAAATATTATTTTTCCCCAGTTATAAAAGTATGTAATATGTAGATAAAATGTATCACTTTAGCCTGTCAAAGAAAAGAGTAAAACATAAAAATTTGCATCATAACTCAACACACTTCACTAACCTATCAGTCCAGCCCTGTTTGTTAGGTTTCTTCCTTTATAAATCAGGGAGCCAGCAGAATATGACCCATTTGTATCACACCTACATGCAGGTTAGTTCTCACTTCTATATTGCAGAGGATAAAATAGAGGAGCAATTTTTTTATTTCTGCTGGAATTCTACATTCTGGTACTTCTTTAACATGCACACTACTGTCAAAATGTAATTAAAATTAAAGTGTAGGCAAAATAGTGAAGAGGTTTAGAGTGTCATGCTCTTCCAGCACTAAATAAATACTTGTGCATAAAACTGCACACCTGCTGTATGAATACTTAGGATCAAGTAGCAGCAGCAGCAATTGGCATCAACCTCTGCACGATTGCACTGCTGATGGAACTAAAACTGAAGTATAATATATATACATTATTTTAATACTAGGCTCAAGGGGAACAATTCCTTATGGTCTTTTCATTGCTTTAGAACGTAAGGTACATACCTGCTACCACACTACGAAGGAAGCTAATAATAAAAACACTCTTTTTTCTAACTTAACTGTGAACAAAGTCAAGCAAAGGAATAGTTTACTCTCCAATGCTCTATCTTTTGCTTCTAAATTGCACTACTTGCTGATCAAAACCCTTCTCTGTTCTCCATTGTTCATCTTACAAATTAAGAAAGCTTGACAAACAGAGAAGTAACTCTTTTTGCATAGAATTTACGTAAGGGAAAAAATGCATGCATAGACTTAAAAATACAAATGGTTTAAATACACAGGGACAGTGTGCATGACATGGATTGAGACAAAAGAGCAGATCTGTCAGGTAGATTATGCTGGTTTTTAGATGGCTCGCGATCCCGAAGATGTGACACACTTTATTACCAAAGTTCAAGATGATGCCTCTGAGATCTTTCAGGACAAATGTCCATTTGGAAAAGCCAGCAAAATCTGACAGTCCTTCTTCTGCCTCTCCATCATGTACACTGTCCCTGTGTATTTAAATTGTCTGGATTTCTTTATTTGCATGACCCCTACTGTATTAACCCTTATCAGAAAAATCACTCCACTGTCCATCATTAACTGCTGCACTTTTAGGAATGCAGTCAAAAAGACAGCTATGAAAGTACTGTAAATATATCCTGATGAAACTACATACAGTCAACAGTCTATTCCTTCGTTTAGAGCATATTAAGAGTTTAAAAAGCAGTAACTTTTTTGTTCCAATTTAATCTCCTTGAACAAGCATTTTTTGAGGGACTCAGAAGTGATATGAGTTAAAGAGTCTCACCTCTGTTTGGTGGTGTGAAATAGTAAGCAACAGATAAACCACAAATATTTTTGACATAGAGAAGTTAAGTATAGATAGGTTTATCAGTTGAAAGCAATTATATATATGCTTCAACATTTGCAGAGATTCAAGTATTTGTATTTAAACCCATATTGGCAGGTTGTAGCAAGTAATTTTTAGCAGTATAGGCTCATCTAGTATAGAGCAAGAAGAGATAAGCAAGTTCAACTTGATGGAATATTTAAAAGTAGAAGACTAACACCTTAATCAGCAACTCACTTCCATTTCCTTGTGTTCCACTAAGGCATTTCTTACAAAAGTATCTAGAAAAACAACCAGGGTAAGAAGCTAGGACTGGAAACATAACCAAGCAGTCAAACTGATATCAGTAAGTCTGAAAGTTATGGACAAACTTAGAAAAAACCCTCTACTTACCGCAGCTCGAGCTTCTGCAACTTTTGCCTTCTTCAGTCTGGTTTTTGCAGCATCCAAATCCAGTCTTTTATTTTGTAACAGTTTACGTTCTTTCTGAAAGCGAGTTAGGTTAGTTTGTGAGAATGGGTACACATACTCACAAGCAAAAGACCATCTACTTGGAAATGCTTTTAACAAAGTAGCATATAAAAAAAAGTTCTTCAGTTGAAGAGAGAGAGAGAATTAGATCCTAATTATTCTCACACAGTTTATACTCAATATGCATACTTCTAATAGAACAATACCTACCAAACAAATGTTTTAATCATTAGTTTGTTTTTACCTTGGCAAAAGAACAGAAAATACACCAAAGGCACAAATTTCACTTGAATTTTTCTATATTACCCCAAGGAAAGTAATAATGTACCATTATCTACTACTATCTTTTGAAGACTGACAGTTACAATTGGTGTAAAATACTGAAGAATATACAGTTCAACTTACAGTAATAGTCTTGTAGTCTCCTTCAATAAAGTTTCTTAGGGGAGTGAGAAAGTTTATAGCAGAAGTTTGAATTAGTTCTCTGTCTGCTGTCCCGATTCGCTTTTGTGTTTCTCCACATTTAATGAGTGCATTTCCTGTAAAGGAAAAAATGTTAATCATATGGTTCAGGCAGGAGGTTAACAAAACAGGTTGCTACAGTCAGGAAAGTTTAGGCCAGCAGTTTGAAATATAATCCAATGCCATGACCAGGGCCTTCAAAAGAAAAAAAAAAAAAAAAACATACCAAAAAAACCTCCAAAACAAACCAAACACCAAAAAAACCCAACATAAAAACAAGCAAAAACCTCACACCAAAAAAAAAACCACACAAACACCAAGCCAAACCATTTTTATTATGAACAATCACAGGTCAAGGCAAGATTTCAATGAGAACACATTGTAGAAGTATCAAATAGAGTTGTACTTACAGGCATACCGTAAAAATATTAGAGATAATACCCCCAACCATCCTGTCATAGGTATATAAATTTACTAGAGAAGGAATAAAATTTAGACTATGTTCCACACTATTATCCTTATCAAAATATTATATATTAAGGAAAGCAAGAATACTGTACAGTTAGAGAGGTTTCTTACCACAGAAGTCAATTTCAGGTAACATTTTCACCCCAAACAACAAATAAAATCAATAAATACTGTCAGATGTGTTCCTTTAACAAGGAAACTAAACTCCAAAATTAGTTGTTCTGGTAAGATAATTATCCATCCATGAAGATGGATACCATTCCAACCACAAGTTCTGTTTCTAGATTTGAATAGAAACCGCATCATTGATCTCCTAAAGCTCAGTTATACAGCAAGTCAACTCAAACTGATACAAATGTCATTAAACTGTTTTATCTAGAGGAAGAGAAGAAATGTAATTTTATATTGTTAAAAAAGCCTGTATCTGTATTTTACTTCTTACCATAGGCTGTTCCTGGGCCAAATTCATTCCCAGCATCAATCATATACTGGCCTAGTAACTCTGGATTATTCATCCGACTTGGTGCTTTGCGGTCCAGCTTCTCATAGACAAATTCTTCTATTCTGGCATCTAAAAAATGTTTATTTGAAATAATTACTGTCATTCAAAGCACAAGTCAGAAAGGGAAACAAACAAACAAAAAAAGAATTTCAAAATCCAGCTATTAAACTCAACGTTAAGTGAACAATGTTAAACTGAAGATCCTGTTCTTGGAAACAGACTGTATTCCATGTTTGCCATGCCATGTTCAAATATTTGAGCCATATGGGAAAGTGAAAAATTATACTTTTCTTCTCCTTTAGCATAGTTATACAGCTTTTCAGAATTTCATCAGAAGTCTTCACAGTAAGAGCAATAACAGAACACCTCTCCTTAAAAAAACCAAAGTCTTTTGTTCCCCCTCCAGAAAAAAATCATCAAAATTGCTCACTAGAATTAGCAGTGTAGGAATGAAGTTCAACAGCTACTGTAAGTTCCCTATTAAGATATTCTGAAAGTTTGATAGCCCCAGAAATTATATCCTCTTTCCTACACCCCATGCTCCCTTGAAACACTCTGAAAGAAACCATTAAAAGATATTAGAAAACGTTTCATTTCATATTCCCATATTTTTTTAGTTTGGGCAACAAAACTATCAGAAAAACTTGTTGAGACTATGTGAGCATTACTACCCATCAATCATAATACTAAGCCACAGTGAGCTTCTTAGGTGGAAAGGCCTCACGCACCTAAACAGGGACTCTGTAACTGAAAAAGCAAATTCCTCAGACACAATACCAAATTTCTCTGACCAACTGCTTTTGTTTCCCATCTAGCTGGCTTTGTACAGTTGGTATGAACTAGTTTCAGCCTGCAATAGTACAGTCAACCACAAAGAAGCTTTCCAGTGAACAAACCTGCCACTTTAATACTACTTGTTAATTAGACAACTTTCAACAGCAGTGGAATAACTAACTAGTTTCTTGTGAAGGTCACAAAAATTAATCTAAGACAGACAATTATGGGTATCATTCCCTGGCCACAAGGGTGAATCAAAAAGAATCAAAAGTTATTTGTTTTCGTTACTCAAGTCATAATATTTATGTTTTACTACATCATAAAAGAACAGAAAAGTAATCTAAAATTACTGGACTATTACATGGGTCTGATCTATAGGTACAATTATAAATGGGATTGAAACTCATTTTTCCTCCCCCAGACAGGCTCACTCCATTAACAACCACCAAAAGCAGCTCTCCAAACAGCTGAAGTTACATTCATAAAGACCACTGCTCAACGCTGAGTATTTTTAGCCATCAGAAAATGGACTGGTGAGCAGAACTGAAATACTACCATATATTACCCTTGCAATGAAACTTCTTTATACACTTCCACTAGCCTCCAGTTAGTGCTTCAATATTCTAAGCTTACAAGTTTCTGAAAAAGTCTAATGCATATTACAAATACTGAATTGAATGAAAAAGACAACTATTCCCTCTGGCCTAGACAGAAGTAGAAATTTGAGCTAGAATATTCTGCAAGTTCTACTACATCCTTCCCACAGGATTAGTTGGTTTATTTTTGAAATACTGTTTTCATGGAACTGAAAGATGCAACACACTTCGTAAGTAATACTTTAAACATCTCTGTAATAAAGAATTTATCTACTTGGCATTAGAAAAGTGTTAGCAGTATCTATGATTTACCTTTACTAATAAACCCTAGCTCAGTATGTCACTACAAGGAGAATATTTATGCTTTCAGTGCAGAGGTAGTAGCAGTATTATAATTTTATCATTTAAGCAAACCTAAAGGAGGTTTAGATTTTTTCAGTAAAGTAATTCACCCACTGACTAGATACCAGGTCTTGACTTAAAATCTAGATCTATGCACTAAGCAAATTCCTACAGCTCCAAACCCTAGAGCAACTGGAGGATGACTCTGAAGCTGATCTCCTCAACATTACTACTCATAGCAGCAATTTCAGAAAGAAATAAAATTAACACACCATAAAACTTCATTTCTTCTGCCCACATTTTTTTCTGTTACTGTTACAGTAAGAGACTCAACAGTGATGAAATTGTATTTGACACTTTTTTGTATTGTACAAGTAGGGTGCTAATTCTTAGTAATGGAATTGTTAAAGACAGGTATTTTAGTTCATCTTGCCTGCTTCGAGCTGATTTGTATTGTGCTGAGAGTTTAAGTACGGAAATAGTAATTAAGTTTCTTGAACCATTGTATCTACCTCATGAAGAACTTCAGAGTACTTACAGCTACCCAAGATATCTGGAATTAGAGTGGGAAATTCAATTAAACAGTAAACAATTCAAAAAATCCATCAACCTGAGACTGAGCAGAGTATGGAACCAATACAACAGTTTAAAAAGCTCTGTATAAAGTTTTCCCCATTTGAAAGGTTAAGGAAGTACCAGCAATTGGTAGTGTCTCCAGTTCTTACCAGCTCTTCAAAAAGTGCTTTCCATTACTGCAGCCTTCAGATTTTAAAACTGCTATATTTTGTCCTAACGTACGCAATAGTTATTGCAGTAAATATTTACACTGGCATATCTATTAATTCAAAAGTTGAAAACAAAAACCTGAAGGGCTCCTTACTTGGATTTGGCTGCAGTAATACTTCTGTTTGCTTCATTATTTTTTCTGTCCACAATTTAGTGCATTCTGCTTTGCTGAGAAGGTTCTCCAGATGAGCATCCAGTTCTGTCTTCTCTGCTTGACCAAGCTTTTCTTCTGTGAACTGCAAGTTAGGTTAAAAATATTCAAGTTCATAGAAATAATTTTCCGGGAGAAATTTAAAACAGTCACTTATATTAGCTTGAAGATGACATCTTAAAAGATATAACCATTACCCAGTCATCAATAAAAATCTAAGGACAAATTTGAAATGTATTAAGTTCACCAACACATCTATACTATCAGGTAAAAAAAGGGGCAGGAGGATGTTAATTAGACCAAGATGAAAAAGGTAATTTATAATATTATGAAGAAATCCTGTGCTCAACTTGATACTGAGAATTCTCACATGAAGCATTTTGTCCAATTTTGCAGTGTGTTTTAAAACATAAACCAAAATGAAGAAAGTCCAGAGGTAATAAAGCAAATTAAAAGATTACTTCAATCTTGTATATTTAGTAATTGTTTGTAAATTCTCCCAGTGTAAAACCTGAAGACAAAACAGATTCCCACTGCAGCTACCTTGAATATATAGAAAAAAATGTCCTGTCCGGAGGAAACAGGACAAAAACAGGGAGTTTAATCTTCAGTAAGAAGATTTAAAATATAATTAGACATTAAAGAAAGCTTCTAAAGACAAGGATTAAAAGCTAAAACAAACTTTCTTGGGAAGTTGTGAAATACATATCTTTGGGGGTGGGGGGTCTTTCACTTTTTAGAATAAGACAAATCAGTGTTTGATAAACTGTTTACATATAACTGATCCTGTTATTCCTTACAGAAACAGTAAGATGACCTCTGCTGCTCTCGTCCAAGCTGTGACTTCAGTGAAGTACAGTATAACTTCATTTAGCCAGATAAATCCATCAGACAATTCATTTCACTTGATACAAAATTCATGCCAAGTCTTACTAATCCACAAGCAGTTTGCTCTTCAATCCCAGACAGGGAGAAGCTACACGTTTCACATCAGGGAACCAAGCTAAGCCGGAAGTGAGGGCTTTGCCCGCCTCTCTTCAGAGCAGTAGTTCCTCACAATGATGATCTCATCCCCTGACAGCCCGTAGTTCAAAGTCAGGCATTTTCAGGAAAATCTCTCTTATGATTAAGTCTCTAACAAATTTACCAATTAGAAACTTAAGACTGGAAACATCCTGACTGTCCAACTTCATTCTTAACAAGTTCTTTGGTGGCCAGTAAGAAACAGAATACAATAGAGGTAAATTCCATTGTCCAAGTTTTTCACTTCCACATGAAGATTAACCAACTTTGATAGCATACACATCTTGATAAATGCTTCTGGCATTTGCAGTTCTACATAAAAGCAAACTGCATTCATGAGAAAATTAAGCTGCCATATAGGGAAGAAGGGAATTTATTCATGGATGTACTACTACTACTGTTCAAAATGCTTTTAAAACTATGCCAGGTGTTCTCAAAAACTTTGTACTGATTCATTACAATACAGTAAAAATAGTTCTGGAATTATTTTTTACTATTACAGACAAAAGTATTTGTATACAAAGTTATTAATATTTCCTATTAATATTTCCATAGATCTTCTCAGCAGTGTGAAGATTGCTTAGTGAAGACCATAATTTCACATATAGACTTAAATTAAATCACAAAGTCCCATCAAAAGATCTTATAATGAAGGGTGAAACTGCATCTCCTTTTTTTTCCCGTGTCCAACAAGAAAAAAGAACATGAAGGCTGGAAAGGAAGAGTCGGTCTGGGAAGCAGGTAGACCTGGAAGAAGCCAGGAGTAGTGGGGGAAGCATAGAAATACCTCCATCACAAAGAGAGGCCACAATGACTGCTCTAAGTTCATTTAAATTTGAACAACAATGTTTTTTGACGCGTTTGCATTTTCAGAGCTCTGCTGTGCTGCTGATCACTGGTTCTGCTTGAATATTGAGATTTAGGGCAATACATCAGACCAGATAACAATGCTAATCACGTTCCAAACCTGACTGTGACCCAGCGAGAACTCGCAAGAAACCAAAGTGGATTACTATACACTGCTTGGATGTCCATCTCCATAGAGGAGATCTGTTCAAGTTTGATTATATAAACAAAGGTGATTACGGCTCAAGACAAGCGCTAAGGAACAAAAGACAGTTATAGTGCCCTTACTGCGAAGAAAGGGGAAGACCGAATCGCAAACAATGGGCTATCAAACAAGCTTAAAAACGATACGAAAGGTGAAACAAAACAAAAAGCCTAAGCAGACACATACCGGACTTTCATGTGTCACATCAGACCTCGACTTTTACCGATCAGGCAGCGATAAGGACACATTTCTAGCAGCCAGTAAAACCCAGCTGCTTATTTCAGGCAAGACACACCTTTGCCCTTTACATGCACAAAGTCCGGCAGTATCTCCCGGCAGCCGATGCCTGCGCACCTCGTCCCCCCCCAGTGCTGGCGCCTTCTCCCCTCTTTGCCCGTCTGACCTTGGGCTGTCTCGCCCCCGCCAGCCCCCCGAGGCTGCTGTTGTACAGCCAGCCTGGCGAACCGCCGGGCCTGCCCAGCCGCGGCCGAAGGGGCCGGCTGGAGGAAGCAGCTCGCAGCAGCCCATCGCCGCCCAGCCCGGACACTGCTCCGGCCTCGCCCCCGCCGGCGTACCCGGTCCTGGCGCTCCCTCCGAGCTGGGAGCCCACGGCGGGCCCGGCCCCTCCCGGCCCCCGGGGCGGAGCCGAGCGCCCCAGCCAGCGCCCCGCGCCGGGCCCAGCGGCGGCGGCCCAGCGGAGCCACCCGCGGCCTCGGCTCCAGCTGGGGCGTCCCCGGCTGGGGCCGCCCCGGCAAAACCTCGTCCCGGCGAGGCCCCAGCAGAGGTGGACGGTCCATACCTGCACGGCACGGCTCAGGAAGGTGCCCGCGTCAGCCGCCAGCTTCTTCACATTGAAATCCATGATGTTCATCTTGGGCGGGGGCGCTGACTCAGCCCCGGCACCCGCAGCGGCGACGGCCGCTCCGGCCCGTCCCTGTGGGAGCCGCCGGGGGCGGTGCCGGGCCCGGCCCGGCCGCAGCGGATTGGCGGGGCCGCGGCGTCAGCCCAGGGCCCGGATCGGCCGGGTGAGCGGCGCCGGCGGCCGCCCCGCCCCGCCCCGGCCCCGCTCCGCCCCGACCGCCTTCCTTCTCCGGCCCCGGCCCCGGCTCGCGCTGAGGGGATGGCGGGCGGGATGGAAGGGGAGGGTTGGCCCTGGTGGCCCGTCAGAATCTTCGTCCCGGGCAGCCCAGGGTTTCGGGGCTGGGTCAGCCCGCCCGCCAGCCCTGGGCTAGGGAGACTCTCGGAGCCGGCCGTGGCCTTTGCCGTAAAGAGTCCCTAGCAGGGTGGGCGGCACCGACAGAGCCCGCTCGGGCGGGCGGAGGTGGCCCCACGGGCACGTCTGTCCGCGCTCCACGCGTGAAAATCCTGCCCCTCCGAGGGACCGCGAACCGGCCTGTCCCGGGGACTGGCCCCCTCGGACGCGGCTCTGGGAGGACAAGTCCCGCTCCTGTTTCTTGTGTCCTGAGTTTTGTAAGTCAAACCTTGTCCTCACGAAAAACAGTTTTCGGATAGACCGTCGAAGTGTAAACTGGGGATGAATTTTTAAGAAGTCGTGCAGAAAAAAAGGCTGTTTATTAAAAGATGTTTGGATAAACATTTGCTGAGATGCAACTAGGCAATAGCACCAAAACATGACAAAAAGTTTTTGGAGACCTTGAGTACAGTAGCAAAACTCAATAGCAGTAATCAAGCAAATTAGGGGAAAATAGTTCTACTTTTAGTAATTTCCATTATTTTAACATCTCTCATCATGATTTTTGAATGTTCAAGAAGAAAAGAAAGGACCTTTGACATGGCCAGGAATTAGAAAAACATTTACATTGTGGCATCATTGGCAACAACTTAATATACCCAGCTTGAAAATGATCCTGATCATTCAGTTAAGTAATTTATGTCATAATCCAAATAGTAAGTAATGTGTGGCTGAATTTGATAAAGTCAGAGGAAATCCTATGGCATTATGACAAGAAGTGAATTCCAGAGAAGGGAAATAACTAACAATTAAAGCAATCTTGCTTACATGCCGGTCAGATTACAGGAATTAAAACCAAAACAAAACCCAGGCTGTGTAAAATTCCTATTGTACCTTTTATCCTGATAAGAACAGGGCCTGAAAGGTATTGTGTGTGTTTCCTTTTCTCGAATCATTTTACCTTTTTCAGCTTGTATTGTCTTGCTTACACATCAGTATAAGTGTTTGCATATAAAAGCTATATGACAAGTTTGTTTCCATTTCCTAAACTTAGTGTTACTGGTATATAGAAGTCCCACAAGTCTCTCTTTCAATGCTCAGTACTATATGGCCTGACAAATGCTGATTATAGTCATGTAAGTGCTGATTAAAATTTATTGTGATATCAATTTAGCATATGTAAAAAGAAATCACCATCAAAAAATTTTAATTGGAATGTACAGAAGCAATTATTTCACTTCATAACTTCCATTGGCGCTAAGTTCCAGCAGTTCCCGTTGATGGAGTTCTACAAGAAGAGATGCCAAACAACTGAAAGCAGTGGTGCCTGAGCTTGTAGCAGAAGCACTACCTCAGCTGCGATGTTCCCCAGTAAAGCCCTGGATGTGTAGTATGTTCAGGCTGGAATGGACAGTCATCAAGTCAGTCTTAACTCTTCCCAAATCAAAATACTGCTAGTTCTTCCCTGAAGCTTGCAGCCTGCTGCTGCCCCTGACATGTGAGCCTCGCCTGCCAGAGAGGAAAGTGCTGCTTTCTGTTACATTGTCTGACATCCTTGGCACTGCTTTTCCTTCAGAAAATGGCTGGATGGAAGAGGAACAAGACTCCCACCTTTAACCTCCATGGGTTAGAGTGATCTTGTAGGATATTGGAAACCTACTTTTAGTTGCTCCTTTCCTGAGGAGCCCCAAACAGAGTAGTACTACTTCTTAGGAAAAACCCTTAAGTAGCTGGTACTTCCACCACTAGCAGATGGGCTGCTTGGCAGATGTGGGGCACTGGATCTGGTGTTTCAGTTCTCACTTTTAATGTCCTTCCTCTTTCATGAGTGTTTAGTGGTCAATGTGACAGAGAGAAAGAAAATAACTCTTCAACTAGTGATTAGTACACTTATTCAAGAGGAAGATCTGTTCTACTGCATGATTATATACTTAATATAAAACTCAAGTTCAGATAATGTTTTTCCCATTTTGTACTTCAATGTATAAATAAATTCATTTAATGGATCACAACCTGGAAGTCCATGCTTTCCAAATTCTACAGTATTCTACTACTCTTAAAACACTACTGAGTTTCTCCCTTTCTTGACATTCCCTTTCTCTGCATGCTGTAGGCCTATTACATACTGTTCAGGACAAACTCTGGAAATATTTTTGGCATTCTAGAAGGTGTTAACAGCCGAATTTTGGAGACTACTGTTGCCATTTTAAGAAATTACTACATGCAGGCTGTCTGCCCTGTCTTTATTGGAAGCTTCAATAGCTGGCTCTAGTAGGAAATCAGGTCCCTCTCTACAACTACTATTCAAAGCCAAAAGCGTTGTCAGGGTTTTGGGCTTGGGATAAACTGATATATCTGGCTCAGGTAAGGAAAGCCGTACCTTAGCACACAGGCTTAATTAGAAGCCAGATACTGACACTGGGGGTGCTGAAGGTGAATTCAAAGCATGCACAGTGTGTAGAGATATACATCAATGCATTCTGATAAAATCAGTTGCAAGGGTTGAGGAGCTGTGTTGGAAGAACAGTATCAAACAGTAGCTGTCCTCAGAAGTGGGCTAGACAGCAGGACGGTCACTAGTAAAAGTACTGGAGCCATAAGATTGTCAGGCTCAAGAATTGTCTCAGGCTGAAAAAGAAATTAAAGCCTGCCATGAGCCCAATCTCTGAGAATTAAGAAGAGGGGGTGTGACCATTGTACCAGAAGATATGGTGAATGCCATACTTTGCCTACTGTCTGATCTTCAGCCTTTCTTGTAACATACCCCAAAAGAAGAAAGAACCTTTTGTAGCATTGTACTGCTGGATATAAACAGACCCTGAAACATCCCTTCCTATAAGTAGAAATAGAATTCATATGGAAAATCCAAACCAACCACCAACCAACCAAAATTATATTAATATAAAGGTTTATAGTATAATTAAAATAAAATATTTTAATGTAAAGAATAATAGCTTATAACTGAAATGATTCTCAGCTGGCTCCCAGTACTGCTTTCTGTCTGTACAGGAAGGTAGTGGTTGAACCAAAGGCTTTGGAGTCAAAGATTTGAAAAATCCCAGAAATGCCTTCATAAGTCAGTTTATATGCTGTGAAAACACTGTAAATTAAACAGACACACTCTGGTAGCACATCTAATCCCAATAATATAGTGCCCATGTTGGAATTCATACTTTTTAAGTTCTGTAATACACTGAGGTTTTATGGGTCGTGTCTTGTGTCACTGTGTGTATATACACCTCTTCTCATTCATGATTATGTAACCGCAGCATATATTTGCATAATCTGTTTTTCTATTAATACTTAACATATTTGTGTAATCATTTAATGCAGTTTAACAATGGGAAATTAATAGGCAATACATTCCTTCAATGTATTACTAGTCACAACCCTGCAGAACTCCAGCTGATAGTTTGAAGAATAGTAGCAATCCTGGAACCAGATTTTCCAGATAAATGTGTGTAAATTTGATTTACCGTTTATTGATGTATTGAAAAGACATATGAAAAGGAGTAGAATCACTATAATAACCAAAACTTGTTTTACTAAAGTAGGTAAGGGCATTTGTGTGTGAGTCTATAGATTCTTTGCCAGCATTAACAACTGTAAGCTTAGCTTGATAATAACCAGGCAAAGATTATAAAATCAGTAGTGCCAGCTGCCTGGCCTGTGTACAATCAGGCTTTCATGAAAAATGTGGGGACTGGATTTGACAGAACCAGAAAGCAGCTGTTCTCAACAGCACACTTCCGCTCAGAAACTACAGAGATCTGAGGGAGAATTAATGCTCCTTTTCACATTAGTGCACCCTTTCAGTGGTCCTTGTGGCAGCTGTTGCTGTGCTTCCCTGAAACACTCAAACTGGAGTTGTACTAGGACTGCATGCAGCAACTGGCAAAACGTTCAGTAGGCAAAAGTCCTGAGATTTCAGGGAACTGGACTAGGTATATCATGTGTGGTTTTCATGGTCTTTGTCCTTTGAATATCATACTTCCTGGAGCAGGAAGGATAATCATTTAGTCCCATACACCAGCTGTCTATCTTAGAAGAAGTTGGCTATCTTACACTTGGAGGAACTGGCCCCTGTGGAAATAGAAATAAATTTTTGGGGTTTCCTCGTTTAACTATGCAATGATAGTTTAATAACTGGAAGTTATTTGCAGCTTTACCACTTCCCTAATAGTGACTGAGAAAGTAGTTTCATCACATGGTACTACAGTTTCTCCACATGTGGCATAGGAATAATTGAACTTACCTCTTCATGGAACATCATGAAGTTTATGTAGGAAGCTGGAAGCTGAAATTATTTTAAGAACATTGGGAAGACCATATTGAGGAACACAGCTTTTATGGTTTTGACATCAACTATCACATCTTTTCTAGCTAGTTTGAGCTGGCATGTGGCAATTGTATTGGCAACTGGGACTGCAGCACACATCGCTTTTGAACATACATACATGTATATGTGTATGCATATATACACATAAACATGATAATGGAAATCAAACAGCCTTACTCTGTCATTTTACACCTGCTTGTCAGAAGACATGACAGAGCAAATTTTGTCTGTCTTTTGTAGAGGTGTTTTGGGAAGTGCTCAATCCTGCATTACTTGAACTGACTTCTTCAGAGCTTTTACTATGGACAGAGATCAGTGAACATGAGCTCCTGATTAAAACAAATCTTCCTCATTCTACTACAGTAAGAGTCAGTCTTAAGTACTAAATTGAACCTGCAACTTTTCATATTTGATTGTACTTTTAAATATGCATTTATATCAAGGTGAGAGCATCTCGAAAAGAGATGCTGTGATGGATTTTTGTAACATTTGGGAAAACTGAAAATGTAGTTGAAGCCCACTAGATGTCAGTGCCGCCGCACAATAGACTACTGCAGCTCTGCTCACTAGGCAGGTAGGACAGTGTGTCCCAGAGTAATGGGTGAGTTGTCCTGGATGGCGGGAATTGTCTATGTAAGGTCTGTCGTATTTTTACATAACTCTGGGAAATAGTTACAGGAGCAATGATGCAACCTATTTATTCTGATTGTAGTTCCTATCAAAGAATTTGTATGCAGCAGAACTCCTTTATGGAATAAGAAGACTTATCAGAAGCAAACAAAAGGAGATATTTCTGAATGAAAGGACAGTCACTGAACTAAAAGCAATTAGAGGGAACTGGTACTAGCAAATAAAGCTTCATCTCTGACTCTTACGTCCAAAGGAGTCTTTCTCCTCTAAAATGTGTTAGCTGTTCTGGCTTCAATATGAACTGAAATTACAACATTGATTATTGCTTGGGAAAATGAAATTTTAGATTTGAAAACACAATATTTTGTCTCTGATGGATATCCACTTCTGTGTAAGCCAGCATATGTCTAAAGATTGCTGGAGAAATTAAATCTGGTCAATCTTGCATGCACCAAGCAGAAGGAACAGTGTATTAAGAGGGTCACTGCAAATCTGCAGCTTTTGCAATAGCAGGCAATTGCCAAAATTAAACAATGAACAAAGAAACACACTGGAGTCATGAATTTCTGACATGGAAATGAAAGGTTCAATTATACCTTTAGAACAGATGAAGTCATGAACTGTGACAAACACTCAGCAGTGTTCCTGCAGCATCTAAAGAAGCTTCTCTCAAGCACATCTCTTTTAATAAGGCCTGTAATTATGTCATTGTGGAACTGTGCATCCTATATCCTTTAATTATTTTCCACTCTGTGGATTGTGCCACTGTCATTAAAATGTGGTTTTGAGGACTGAAACTTGTAATTCATTCTTTGTTTAGGAGGTACAGAGTGCAATGCTAATTACCATGCTAATTAGACCTCACTGCTGGATAGTGCTTGCTTTATTTTATAAACTATGACCAGATTTTTAGAAAATTGCAAAAATTTATTGCTTTCTTTTTAAAACAAGCCAATCTTATAACAAGTTCTAGGAAGCTAAAATTAAGAATTTTGTCTGAGGTGACTATGGGGCACCAAAGCCACAGCTCATAACTGTGGTGATGAAGCAAAGGTCTGTCAGAAATCATGAATTCTCAATTCGAGACTGTGGGCCCTATAGAGAACAAAGCCTTAGGCCTTTTGCACATGCAAAGACAGAATCTCCTTTGGAATTCAGGTACAATCAGGCACTCACTCCAGAATGGATAACGGAATGATTTCATGTCTACTTGAATTTGAAAGGTTGAGATTTACCCTTTGATTTTTATTACCAGACACATATGTCTGTCTAGGTAATATTCTCCGAAGAGTGTATAAAGTGCGTAACTGCTCGCTGAAATTCCATTGTCAGCAACAGAACAAAATACACACTGGCATGTTTACAAAGGATGCCAAAGAATATGTTTGATTTTTATTTTGATTGTTTCTGTCAAGCTTTTTTTTTAATGTAAGTTGCTGATGCTGATATTCACTCAGCATATTAAAAAGTAACATTTCTATCAGTATGATTTTTTTAAACAAAATGTGCAAATTATAATTATGTATGAGCATATGTGTCTATGTTTGTATCTACATATGCACCTGTACAAATGATCATGTTTGTATCACATGATCACTCAGTTTTGCACAATTCATTATCTAAAAGTGATGTTTCCGTACCTCTAAATGATCCTTCTGTATGTCTCTTGCAGTGTCTCAGATATTGTATGAATTGCCACCTCATCTGAACGTGGATATTTAAAAATATGCGGCTTTTCTACAGTGTTTGACAATGTATTGCCAAAACAGCTTCACATACGGGCAAGTTACATGAAGACTTAGTGTTTAACCTCAGAAAAAAAAAAAACAAAATTAATGGAAACGCCCAGAAAGAAATAAGCCGTAGGATCTAAAGCTCCCCAGAGGTCTCCAGGATTTTTGTCCATCTGGGTCTGACAGTAACCGCCTGGGTGCGCACGGGCATGTCACGGGCGAGTAAGGGGCACAGCCTTTTGAGGCACCTTTGCATCCCACCCGCACGCCCTCGTTCTCTCGGCGGGGGCAGTGGGTGCCGGTGCTCGCGGGGAGCGCCGGGCAAGGCCGGCCCGGGGAGGCACCGCCGCCTCCCCTCGCCGCGAGAGGGGCCGGCACGGCCTCGGCAACGGCAACGGCAACGGCAACGGCAACGGCAACGGCAACGGCAACGGCAACGGCGCGTTCCTCCGGCAGCGGCAACGGCAACGGCAGCGGCGCGTTCCTCCGGCAACGGGTCCCGGCGGCGAGGGGCGGCGGGCGCAGGTGGGGGCCAGCGGGAGGGGTGCTGAGGGGACACTGCTCCACAGGAAAGGTGCTGAGGGTCAGGGGCTGGGCATGCCCCACACTGCCCCACGGGAGCGGTGCTGAGGGGGGTGACCCGCCGGACACCCCAGGGGCGGGAGCCGCAGGCAGCGAGCGCAGGGGCGTTCGGTGAGGTGAGAGCCCGAGTGTGGGCCCGGAGTGAGGGCTGGCCTTGAGTGACCTGTGCCCCTGAGCCTCCCCCTCTGTGCTGGGGAGCGAGGAAGTGAGAAATAGCAGCTGCGAGCTTTACTCTGTCTTTCGTGTGTGTTCAGTTTTCTGCTGTGGAAGGATTTGCTTTCTGTGCACCAAATTTATGAATTCAGTTGTGCCTAAGCATTTGCAAGTTGTGAATTCTTGTGGAAGATTTCAGTTGCCTTAGCTGTGTTACACCTCTGCTGTGACTGGTCCAGTCCAGTAATCCCACTGTAGTGGGAACAACCTGGGATGCCAGCAATGCTTAGGTTACTGATTCACAGAACACCAAAATCTGTTAACATATACTGTTTTGTTATACAGCATTAAATCAAAATGTCATCATCATCATCACAACCATCCTCATCTTTACCTGTACGTGACTCTACTGCTCCTTCACTGGACTTTGATCTTCAGGAAAAGTTTGTTCTTCTTCACACTATTGAGGCAAGTTCATTCTGTTCCTGTTAGGCTTGATTTTTTTTAATTGTATTTACTTTGTTAACAAGGTTAAAAATATACTTCCCGGTTATAGATGTGATGTAGGTGATATTTCAAAAAATGGCTAAGTGACAGGGGTGGACATAGCAAGAGTATACTGAAACTATGACAAAATTCTTATTTGTTCCTTTCTGCTTACACAGATTGGCTATGATAAATGAAGCATTATGTTTAATCTTCCAAGGTGCTGTTTTCACTGGAAGTAATTAAATTCAAGAACTTGGTTTTGGTTGTATATCCAGGAAAAAGCTACAAAGAGTTGCAGTGTGTTACACAAGTTGAGGTCTGCCAGGAAATCTAATCCTGTTATAAAACAAGACATACACACACATATACATGTATAAAATAAAAAACCTTGGATGTTTGAGTGTATTCATTTGCCTTAAGACAACAATTAGGAACAGAGCAGTCTGCATTCTGATTCTGTGAGGAAGTCGTTATTTAAGATGGGAACTTCCAAAATTTGTTACTCATTTTCTCAATTATGTGAAGGAGAATATGGATGTAAGAACAAAAACTCTTAGTCTGACAAATCCTTTTGATGGAGATGCACGTGGCACAGGCTGAGGGCAGAAGAAATGGGTCCTGGTGTGTGGAGAAGGCAACACAATCCACTTCTGAAAAAATAATGAGTAGTCCGTGGAGCATTGAGTGGAGTAAACAGATAAGTTTGTGCTTGGTGAAGGCATCAAGCATGCTGGAATGCTAGGGTAGAGGCAGGAGAGGTGTTTGGAGAAGGGTTGAGGGTGAATGACAGGCTGCTGGTGCCTGATAAGGAAGTGGGGGAATAGGATGCATTTAGGTAGTAGGTCTGGTATGGCTCTGGGCTTGCCATGGCACAGGCAGCATCATTTTCCTGAGCAGCCAGGCCTGGTGAGAAGCTTTTCCAAACTGGGAAAAGAGGAAAGCCATCGCTGCCTCGAAATTGGAAGAAGTCTGCTGTGAAAAACAGCAACATTGGAATCTGAGCAGGTCTTGGCCTTCACCTTCACTGGAGGTAGTCTGTTTGCCTTTGCCTTGTAGATTAGGTGTGTTCTGTGAGCAAACTGAGGGTACATCCTGTGATATCACAGGCTTTTATCCTTGTTGAAAGTCCTAAATTATTCTTTGACCTTTAAACTTTCGCTTAAAGGATTCTCCTGAGGACCTGACTTGTTTTATGTTGATATCCTTGAATTAGCAATATCAGTGACCTTACTGTGAGTGAAACTAAATGTTACATAATTATGAATGCTATTTCAGGGAAAAACATGTGTGCCACCTGGAGAAACAGGAAAACTGTGTTCACTGCTTCAGTCACATATAAAGGATTGTCACAGAACTACAAAAGCCATCCAAGATGAAAAATATTTTACTGATATGAGCAAAGAGTCTGACAGTCTAGAACACCAAGTAAGAAAATATGTAAGGCATAAACATAGAATCAATGGAAATGGATGTTTCTTACACAAGTCTGAAAGAAACATTTAGTCATATTATCTTCCTTAACGGACGCATTGGGGAGAGATTTTTTTGTTATGTCCTGTGCACTAAGAAAGTTCCTAAAAATTTGGAAGGAGTTTGTTGAACTATGTTTGTTAAAACAGGAAGTGGATCTGAGTGAATTCCTGTATAACAGTAGACATGTGGAACTCACATGTGGAACTCACACAGAAACCTGACAGAGTGAAGAATGTAGATTTCTTAAAATTAAATGTGTTTTATCATTGCTGACTTTCTTAACTCTTTTTCAGAACCTAACAAAGATGGGTGTTTATTCTGAACTTTATTTTTTAATTTTGAAGACAATCTTCATTTTCAGGTTTTCATAGACAATGCTAGTTGTCTTACAAGCATGAGGCTTTCTGTTGATCATTCAACAAAAAGATAAAAAGTTCATAAAGAATGAACTGTGGGGAAGACTATTTCCTGAGAATGGAAAGATGCTATGAGTAATTTAGGTTTCCAGTCACTTCTCAATTCTGGGAAGTCTTCTGAGTATTTTTGCTGATAAATCAGTGTCAGGTCACAAAACCATTCCTGTTTATATTTTTTTTTTTTTCTGATAACAAATCTGATTCAGTGTAGTCAGGAGAGGTTAGGACTTCTACGGAATACAGTATTTATAAGTTTGCTGTGCATGCAAAGGTGGAAACCTGGATGTGGAATTGAGGTCCATGGACTGACTTCACAGGTAGGCATGGGATCAAGATTACGGAACATTATCAGGGATTACATGCAGGCCAGGATAAGATGAAGGAGTTGTAGTAAAATTTTGATGCCAGAGTTTCCAACTTGAGTTTGTGGGTTTATCTTCTCATTAGTGAAATTAAAAGGTTTGGGATTTACAGTCTAAAAGCCACACAACTCTACTTTTTTAAAATAGAAAGTTATGTTCAAACACACACAATTGGACATTTTAAAATAATGAGTTTAGCTGACAATATCATGGACACATAAATTCTACAAAGAGTTAATGCAAATTGATTTTTGTGATCTTCCAGCTTATGCTTTCTGATTCAATTTTCAAATTCTCCTAACTAACTGAGGCTCCTAGAAGGCTTTAGCTCTTAATATTAGTCTTTGAAATACTGTGAATTCTACAAATGCTTTTATCATTTAACTACATGCTTAAATAACACTTATCTACAGTATTTAGAGCCCTTCTAGATAAAATAAAAAATAAATAGGTGTATGGAATAACCCTGGTTTGTTTCTTCAGCTGCAAATCCTATGTACAAAATAAATTGAATCTTTAGGGTTTAAACCACCAACTAAGTAGCTTGTGAGTATGTGAGCTTTTATATTCATATGTACCAGGTAGCAAATTTGAAAATGTAGCACATTGTATGTAACCAATTTAAGACCATTGAAAAATTTTAAATCAGTTATAATCAGAAGAAATTTTTAATGTTTCCTGTGTTGCAGTTAAACAGTAAAAACATTAACACTTGGATGCAGAAGCTAAGTGAAAATGAAATTCAGAATGCTGTAAGTAAATTAAAATTTGATTCTCTTTGTTCTATGCTGTACATCTGAAATTGGCTACCTTATAGGGCATACAATTTTCAGTAAGAGTGGAAAAGTGGGAGTATTTGTGATTTACCGTCACAAAATTGAATCTTAGTTTTACATCTGAAATGTTCATCAATGCGCATTACTGAGGCTTTGTTGTACACGTACATTAAAATAATTTCTTTGTTGTTTTTATTTCTCCATTAAGAATCTCAGGAAAAAAATACTTGAAAAGGAGAAACAGATTGAAGAACTTTCATCCATGCTTCAGTGTGAAAAAGTGAGTGACCCGTTCCGTTGGAATGAATGTTTTCTTCCAATGTACTTGATTTTTAATTAAAAATTTTAAACTTTGAGTAAAACAATTATTTCAAAGACCTATGAAAAAAGTAAAATCCTGAAAGATGTTTCATACAGAATTACCTTAAAACCACCAAAACTATATTCAAACCAACTACGGATACAGTTATCCTTAACACTAATATCGTAAGGTACAGGGAGGGGCACACATCCAGACTAATGGCTTTTGACTTCTGATTTACTGATTTTCAATAGTTCTGGAATAAAAGTATTTATATGGCATAATATGGAGTAAGCTAAACAGATACTGTTCACAGTTAGTTTCCATGGCTCTTTGAGGAAAGGTAGTACAGGCAGCAGAGCTAATATCATCAAAGGCTGACAAGGGTGGCAAGAGATCATTCATTCTTTGCACCAAAAGAAGGAGCTCAGTGCAAATACCAACACTGGAAGGGAAGAACTGTTCTGTATAAGAGGGTAGTGTAAAAGTCTGAAAGCTATTTTACTGGTAGTTTGGCAGTGTGTGTTACAGATTGAATAACTCCAGTGCTCTCTGTGTGTATGCAATGCAGCCTGGTTCAGTGTTAGTGAGGGACCAAATAGGCTCAGTTAAACCTTTAAGGGGGCAGCGGTGTACTTTGTTATTTGTAACTCCTTGGGGCGTTTTAAGAGCTATGGTTCTTCTTTAAGAATTTTTTTTGCTTAACCAAGTGAACACATCACTTGGCTGCGGGATAAACTTTACCAGCTTGTCATAATAGAGAAGCCTGTGGGGACCATTGTCATGTCCTTGTCTTTATCTTCAAGTGAAGGAGCACATTTTCATGGAAACATCTTTCTGCTTGAGAATAGAAATGCTGTACAGAAAAGCCTATAAAGATTCTGAAGACCCCAATGCCAGCAGACTTCAATGTTGATGGGATCTATGTGGCGTACCATGCCCTGACTAGAGACCTACCTTATGTTGAACAATTTAGGGTGTCCAGCATCTGAAAGGATAAATGATTTGCTATACTATCCCCTTGTTCCTTCTTACATTAATTTCAATAAATGGCATTTTCATCAATACTTGACAGAATCTGCCTTTCTTACTGGTATCTATAATGAACACTTCCACTGGTACGTTGTTTTAGTCTCTTTTAGTCTATACTGATAATACAATAATTAATTTTCTACCTTATTACTTCTTACTTAGAATGAGCCAAAGGAATGATATTGAAAGATATTTCGTAGAATCATCTGACCCGAGTCCTGGTGACATGAGTTTCCTCTTCCCTTATGATTTATGTACCCCTCAAAATTAGAGTTTGAATTAAATGTATCAATACTTCTAATAGTAGATGCTGGTCTTTGGAATTTAATGAAGGTCAGTTTAGGTCTAATTAGTCAGAGCACAGCTGATCAGTGTGGCTTAATGTTAGTCATCCTGCTAGCTGGATGCCTTTGCTCAACCTGGATTTCTGAGTTCATGCTTCCAGGCCTTATTCCTACTTCTTAAACCCAGATTAAATATGATGCAATAATTATACATAAATAGTTTCAACTTGGTGATTTCTATTTAACATTAATACGATTTGTAGCAGGTTAGTGCTTGTGAATATACTTGTAGAGCACGTTTTTTCTTTTCCAGGTTTTGAGGACTTTCAAAAGTCAGTTAGAAACTACAGCATAGTAAAAAAAATAAAGAGAGCATCATACAGTATAGTCCAATAGATTTGTGTTTGTCTTTCTTAGATCAACGTACAGAAAGGAAACCAACTGTCAAGATCAGTAAAGGAAGTACAAGCTCACCTGCAGTGTCAGATTGAAAGAAAAGAAGCAGAAAATGATGAATTAAAAGTGAAAATACAGGTCAAAATGTTTTTATTTGTGTTTCAGTTTATTGGAAAAAAAATAGCAAAACCTTACTGTGGCCTGTTTTGAAATCAAATTCTTGGTAAAAGAAAAATCCAAAACAACTAAAATCATAAGTATTTATATTTTGCAAGGTCTGCCTGACCACACTATTTTAATTGCAAGGTTGTTTTTTTGTTTTTTTTCTTCTTTTCTCAACTTGTGCCCACTTGGACAGTTCCAGTGAAGCAAAGTGAAACATGCATAGAAGCTATAAGTGCACTCACTTAACTGCACTGTCTAGAAGACAGTCTCCATATGGTCAAGAGAAAGAGATAGGCAAGTCCATATGGTGCCTTTCTGTTCTAAGAGAACGGTGACAGCCACACCCTGTTTCTTCTTATTGTCTGTGAAACAATCAATAAGTCTCTTTATACTGACTGAAAGTGAAACATTTAAGACTAATGCCTAATCTCACTTCGTTTGAGGTAGGTAGAGGTAGGTTAAATTATTTCCATTTTCTGTTCTAAAAAGCACAAGTTAAACTTGGGTGCTTGTTTCAGTTACTGGCTCTAGAAAAAGGCAAGGAGGAGGTCATGTGTGAGAGGCTGGAGCTGTATGTGGCCTCAGAATACAGTATATGAAACTTGTCAAGAACGTAGGCATGAATGAGCAAACATTGGCTAAAAAGAATGTATTTCTAATTTCCAAACATTTTAACTAACATATATCCCCTGCTAATCGTATCATTTGAGGTTGTCACCCAGCCTACATCAAGGCAATTTTAAATCACGTGTCTATGTCTGCATCCCTCACGTTTTCTTCTAAATAAAAATTGTTTTCTTATTCTACCTAGTACAATTATGGAATTCCAACAACATTTTCATTAGATAAAATAACTTGATATACAGCTGTATTTTCATTCAGTCTCTATTTAAAAGTTTTGTTCGCTTTCAGAAATTGCTGGAGGATTTTGTTAATATCTAGACAAAAGCTTGTAGAAGCTTAGCATTGCTCTTATGAAATTAGTTCTCAATTTGAATTTACCTCAGCCACTGACTAGTGCCCAAAGCACTTTTTCTTAGTGTGATTCTGACCTCCTGTGGTTATGATAGGGGATAGCAGCTGTTTACTTACACCAATAGTTAAAGAAATCCATACGTAGACTGAGATCTTCTATTTGCTGTGTTTATTGAAGGTGTTTATCCACCACCTCAAGTCACATTTTTGTTTATTAGATGCTCTGTAAGCTTTTATATAGAAAAACTACCATTTACATAGGGTTTTGTTTCATTGTTTCATTTTTTGAAGTAGCACTTTTGCTTTTTGGTGAATCCCAGTACCCAAGACCATCTTTCACTTGGAAAACCACATACATTTTGCTTTGATTGTGTAAAAGTTTTGGGGCCATTAGCCAGACTTGTACTGAGAGATATCCCCTCATGCATAATATGCATATTTTATAGCAACTGGCAATGAGTATCTTGAATAAGGCTGGCACGTTCACATAGTCAGTAGCCAAGTAGTAGGTCTTTATTCATGTAGTACATAATGTAGTGTCAGACCTAGGCTAAAAAGAAGGAAACAAATGTATTAATCATTTCTACAGTAAGAATATATATCACTGAACTGAGTAATTCATTTACACTGCTGCTACCTACATTGCTGGAGTTCAGTGGAAGAATAGTAAGAGATATGAACAGGATTTACACTTGTCTTTATGAAACTAACTGTCTATTGGTAGCTTGGTCATTTTTGATAGGAGAATCTGAGACTCTCCTTGAATCAGAGTCTGGTATTGCTTTTAATGAACATCACCATGTAGTGTTTTAATGTCTGTTGTTGTTTTCCATTCATATTTATGTGGTATATAGATGAAAAATACAAAAGCCATGAAGTTAGAGAGATCAGCTTCCTGCATGAAATGGGATCAGTATACTGTCTTCATCAGAGTGACATAAACATCTAGTTAGTCAGAAATAATGACAGTAATAGAAAAGACAATATAACGGCCGTTGTAGAACCCAGTTCCCATCTTGACTGCTTTGCACACGTTTCATAATATTATTAAATGCATTAAAATGCATTTCTGCTTCATTGTTTATAAAAAATATTTTATTCACTAAACAAGTCTGTGTCATTAATAAAGTGGGGCCATTTTATGCATGGAAAAAATTCAGAGATCTTGCAAGGCAATAGTATATTGTCATCTAATCGCAGACCATATTGTAATACCTATACTAAAGAAAAGACTCCAGCCTTTCCTAGCTTCCTGACTTTAAAAAACACAAATCCAAGATATTAAATTTCATATTAAAATTTCATATACAGTCATACAGCCTATCTCCAGACCTGGTAGTGTGTGTGTCACTCAATTCAGAGCACATACTCTAATACATCAGTGCATATCACTGGTAGCATCATTGAGGTGATACTCTTTACAGAAATAGTCTGATGAAACCATTTTATTTTCCTCCTCATAAACTGGTTTAACATCCATACCATGCCTTCTAAATTGAAATTCTGCATTCATTTCCAAGAGCACACAGAGGTGGTTAGATTGCTGTCTTTTCCCCTACTCCTGCCTGCTACTGCACCTTCTCAGTCTCTTCTCTTCATCTTTGTAATGACTTTCTCTCTGTATTTTTCTTGTACTTATCTCAGCTAGCTCCTTGCATCAACCACAAGATTTGAGACACCAAGATAATACGGAAACAGATTATAAATGTAACAGCTATTCCTGATTATTTTATAGAACAAAATTATCTGTAAGGTTTAGCATTTGAAGAGTTGATTTTAATTATGCTGCAGACTCTAGAAAATAAAATAGCAGAGTGGAAATGTCAAATTGGTGAATACAAGTGCCAGAAGTTAGCCTTAAAGGAAACAAATGAGCAAAAGAAGATTGCTCTGGAAAAAGCAACAAGTTCCCAGAAACAAAGAGTTCAACGCTTTGAAGAAGCTGTGAAAAATGTAACCTCTAAAATAAGAGAACATGTGAGTGACTATGCTGTGAGAAATGTTGTGTTGTATTGTTTGAAACTGAACAATGGAAATACTTTAACCTGTGGAAAATAGAAACATTTGTTTGATTAGGCTGTGCTTCTACGTCTTTTGTTTTGTTGCTCATTTGTTAAGGAAAAGGTTGTTGTAGGTGTCATGAAAACTGTTACTATTAACTGCCTTTGTTTTATTAAAATTTAGTGATTGTCTTAAGTCATGAGGTTGTACATTTCAAACTGTAGGAAGTAAGAGGAGTCTCACCAGCTTTTGGTTACACCTCTCCTGGTCTTCCTGTTAGTCCTCTATGGATAAGCACTGACTAACTCAGAAATAGAATGTACTAACTGAGAATCCATGATTGTAGTTTGAAGTCTTAATTTTCTTTATTTATTAATATGTGATGTCTCATGGTTACTTAGCTTTCTGTTTCTAGGCTGCTTGTTCTGAACCTTTTCAAAAGCCAAGTATAAAACTTCTTCTTTAATCCAAATTGTTCCATGGAATCTTGCTCTGCCTATCAATAGTTTGTAATTGTTCAAAAAAGCCAGGTGCACCATAACTGTGCTTACTGCCCTATCTGGATTTCCTAATAAGAATATGTTTTCATACAACTGGATGCGTTATAATAATTTCAGATATGTCAGTATTAAGGATATACTTTTCCACTCAGTGTTCCAGGACATGATTAATAATGGTTTTTATATTCTTAGATCTTTGTGAGAAGGCAGTACTGGCTCTTTAACTAAAATTAGCAGTACAGAGGGACAGCAACTAATTCCTGAACTTCTAATGTTTTGAAGTCACACTTGTTTTCTTCTTCATTGAATTTCAAGATAGCATGTGTTGGTTAATTATCCATATTCATTTAAGGGATTTTACCTAATGTTTCATTTCTTACCTAGCTAGTATTTTTCATTCTTAAAATATTTTGGCACAGTTTTATTTGTGTATTAATTGATGTAATTTGTATGTAGTTGAGATGCATCAAAGACAATTTTTTTTGGTAAGAAAAGGTTGTAATCTTAAATTTTGAAATGTTGTATTCTACAGTTGATATACAATACCAGTGTTAACTATGTCTCTGCTTTGAAAGTAAGTCTGTACTTAGACTGATTTTTACAAAGTGTGGGTAATCTTGTTGATTTTATTTTGAGATGAGAGAAAATTTATATTCCTTTGTATGAGGGAGATCCAGTAAAACCTTTTTACATTAAATTGCTCTTGTGTTTAGAAAAATTTGTAGAATTAAATGGCATTCTTCAGTGGCATTCTTACGTTACATAATTTATAATTTCTACATTCTCTAGGAAGTCAAACTGTGTGAGATATTGTCAGCCTCTGATGTCTGGAAAAAGCAGCATGATAGAATAGTTGAAGAAAAGACAATGTTAGAAGTTCAAATAGAAGATCTTCAGAAGTAAGTTGGACTGTTGATCTTTTTTGTTTACTTATGTAGTCACAGGGTGTTGATATTTAGTAGTGCAGTACTCATTGTTGACAATGTAAATGAGTTTATTTATATTTTGAAATTCTGAGCAGAATTTAGAGTTGGAAATAAGAACAAATTTAAGATTTTTAGCCTTGTCTCTGCTGCATTTCACTTCCTTTAAAGCTTTATTCCCCTTTACCAGTAAGGAACATATTCTTTCCCCTGCATACTTCTGATTAGCCTGAACTTGCTGGCAACTACTATGTGGCCTCCACATAACCGCTTATTTAATAACTGATTCCACAGCTTGAGTGTTAACCCTTCTGTTTACAGAATAGAAGAAGGTTCTTTGTCTTCTAGTTCCTACTTCAGACTACTGATGGCAAAATTATTTCAGTTCCACTAATGTCTCACCTCACTAGAGGATAGAGAAGGTTCCTCTCAGATGCCCATTTGAACAGTTCACTCATGTAAGGAAAAGCAGAACAAAATTATCCCACCTTATTCAAACTACGCAGTCAAATCTTAATGTACATGAAGGGTATGCCATTTTTTTGGCAGACAGTGACAAATATCCTCTTACTGTTCCTGTTGGTAGAAATATGGACTATAATTTAAATCAGCAAAAGAAACTTTTAGATGCCTTTATTCTAGGTCTGAGACAGTATTTATTTCACAAAGAACTTGATTCATGCTCAAGTATTTAACAGCTGAAATTAAACTGGCTTGAATATTTTGATTTTGTTCCAGAAAATCTGACATTTCTGAAAATATTTGCAGCAGATTTTAAAATTTAACCAAAGTGCAGGTAGACAAGATCACTCCAGAAATCTGTCTAGCCCGCTGTTGGTCCAGTGGGTACTAGAAGGCATCTAAGAAAGGACAAATATCATTCTGCTTCCAGCTGGTTTTTGCTGGTTTTGTTTCAGTTGGAAATACAAGTCTTTGCTTGAAATGTGCCATTCTAACAAGACTTGTTCTACTAAGCAGTGTGTGATCACTAAACAGCAAAACAAATTTTGTTAACTTTATTAACAATAAAAAGCAAAAAGTGAGGCATAGCATAATTTTTTGCTTTTAATAATGGAAAGTGACATTCCTAAAGTAGCTAGGGAATGTTCTTAGTAGGACCTTACATGATATACCCTATAAATTCAATATAATTACATTTTGTACAGTGTACATATGCATAGTTCTCTTGGAAGTATGATTTGGTGTTCTGTAATTGAGCTAAGACCCCTTCCTTGGAGTAGAAACTCTCCTCTTTCAGACAGTTTATTTCAGTAGATAATTGTTTCTTTGGATGCTTAAATGCGTTCCCCCTTTTATTTTTATACATATATATACATATAAACAATGAAGGAGAATAGGAGAATGTGTTAAGGTTCAATTTAATTTTCATAGTGAGAGTTTTGAAAGCACTGTGTATTATAGAGAACTTCTTGCCTGTCTAACAAGTCAGATCACAGGCCTTGTGGAAGGCATGAAAAGAAGGGAGGAATGGAGAAGAAACTCGGAGGAGGAAATTCTTGGAAGGCTAAATTCAGTTAACTCTGAAAATGAAAAGATTTACCTTGAAAACAAAAAATTAAAGGTGAGATTATAAATCATTGTTGAATGGCTCTACATTTCTCATACATTAATGAAGTAACCACATTAATTCTCTTTGGACCTTCTGTCTAGACACATTCTAGAAACCTCTAGAATGAAGTTTGCCATCCATTTATAATAGTAAGGGTAAATGAGACATTGAAAATTTTTCAGTGGAAATTTATGGCAAAACTAGGAACAAGGTTTTCTGATGATATATCTGCTTAATCAGGATGCTGTTTATTTTACTGTCAGTAACTGCACAATTGCTTAAGTAGAAATTGGTTTTTTATGTTTGTTAAACTTTCAAATTAAAGAACTGAGTTTTTCTTAATTATTAATTTCAATTTTTGAAGAGTTTACGGGTTTTGTATTGTATTTGTCATCCAATATAAATGTTCTCCTGAGCTGACGAATGAACTATGGACTATCATTTTTGTTTGACAAGAAAAATACTTATGTCACTCTTCCTAGTGCCTGCAGGTCACTTGCTGTTAATATCATATTCTAGAATGTGTTCTTTAAGTAACACTTAAAATTTTTGTATTTTCTATTTTTGATCAAGGCTTCCCTTGCTACATTAGAGAACAGTACAGTTTCTGTTGAATATGAGTTGCTACATCTGCAAGAAAAAGCAAAGCTGCAGGAAAACCTTGTACAACAGCGTAAAAATGAGGTGACTTACCATGTTTGAAATCTTCAAGTATGTTTTCTTAAATTTGTAAGCAGTTTTGAGGAAATGATAAAGGTTTTGCTTGTACTAAACCCATTTTGTTGTCATAGGGATTGTAAAATTTTTGTAATACTGAGTATGAAAGAAGGAAGTGCTATTACAAACTATATCAAAGAACAGTCTCCATACTGTCACAAGTACACATAGTCTGTACTGAATCGTGTGAAGCCCACTTGGAGCTCATTGAAGCCAACAATTTCAACCTTGCTTCAACAAGATTTGCTTCCTAAAAAGCAGGCTAGTGACCCAATAAACTATATATTTAAAAAATAAAGTTTGAGTCTGGTGTCTTCAGTGGATATACCGACGATATTTCACCTCTACTTGACCGTATTTTATTTTGTGTTCCTAAGAGCATATCTGTATCCAAGAAAGTTCAAGAAATTCAAGTTCATTCAAGAAATATAAATTAGGGTTAGGGTTAGGGTTATGAGTATAGGGTTATATGAGTTTTTTATTTCACTAGGTAAATCCACATTGAAAATACTAGTGAAACAAATAAACCAAACTTAAAATGGGCTTTTTATAATTGTTTTTTGTGTTTGGCTCCATTCACACAGAAATTTTTGCTTCAAATATGTATATATTTCTGCTATAGTATAGACAAAATTTCACTGACATTCTTCACTTATTTATTTTTTAAATCATTGTCAAGAGAAAAGAAAGACATGATACAGAATCTAAGTGAGCCCTGTCTGTGGGATGCATCATCACAATTAAATTTGTTGCCAGTGGTAGATGGTAGATGTAGTTTCAGGTAACAGCCAGCCTTAAGCAGTGAGTGGAGTGAAATTCCCTAGCTCAGAGCTGTAGTGACTTCAGATGGGAAGTGTCAGTGATAGTTGCTATGTGGGGAGAGAGGTGTGAGCCCGGCTGGCTGTTTCTATAGCACAACTGCAGCTCATTCTCCATTGTTGATAACACACTACTGATATGACAGTGCTCTTTACCTGGTAACCCTTTTATACTTGCTGTGACAAGTAGGATAATGAAAATAAATAACTTCAAATAATGACACACTTTGAGACACTATTTAGAAATCATAGGTTTTCCTTTATGCTTCATATTAATGATTCTATATTTTCTATATTTAAATGAAGGACCTCGCAAATGTATGTAAAAAAAAATGTTGTCCTAGGTACAAAAAAGACAAATTGCAGTAGAAGAATTGAAATCCAGATATGAAGTGGTCTTAAATGAAAACAAAAAAATAACAGAAAACAAACGCTTAGAAGAAAATAAGGTAAGTTTTGCAGTAATAAAGAATGTTTCCAAACAATTCCGTAGGATACTGATCTTTTCTACATTTTTGTGATGTTATTAAAAGTCACAAGGTACTGTCTCTTGGTTTTAAATTTCTGAGTTTTACTAACTGCTATCTAAAGCTGGTGGGTTTTGGAAACTACACAATTGCAAACAAGTGAGGAATGATTCCTAGTGCAATGACCAAGTAGTTGGGCTGCTATTTTAGAATTCCAGAATTCTTTTATCACTTTCAAAAATGTGATTTTATTGTTGATGATTTTGAAAGGAGCTTTTTGACAGAACAGCTGTGAAAGTTGTGTATGGAAGCAAACCTACTGTAACTGCTGGGGGTTTTTTTAACTAACAGTTAAGATTGAGAATCCATACAGAGATGAGTTATAAGTTTTTCAGCAGATGGAGCTGAACACTGGAACACAGCACTTTCTTAAGAATCAGAAAAGAACTTGTATCTTTGTCAGTATTTTATAAAATAGGTGATATGCAAGTTGTGTAGAATTTTAGCTTTATTACCTAAATGAAAATCCATTAAGTATTACAATTAATTTATGGTTTTACACTTACATTTTTCTCCTGTGATGCTACTATGCAGGTGAGGGACAAAACGGAGGCTGAGTTAAAGGAGTTACAACATGTTTGTGACTTGCTGAAGGCAGCTGAGGAAAACCAGCAAAGGCTTATGTCCTGGGAAAGGATCCTTGCACAGAAATGCAAAACCCTTAGGGAGCTGGAGGTTCAGGTGGTTAGAACATGCTGATTTCTAAAGATAAATGAGAAAATTATGTGGAAAAAAGTCTTTGGGACATTTTTTCCTGTTGGCGTGACAGTGGTGAGGTTTCCTTTGTTACTTACTTCATAAATCAAAAACTTCTTCTGTGGAAATAGCACAATGCAAATAAAACTGTTGCCAACTGTATTTATGTGAATTCATTATGTGACAAGATTTGTTACTTTTAGAGTGAGTATATTCTTGATCTTTTTAAATACTTATGTCCTGAGATGTGTTGCAGAATTCTTCCCTGGAAATAAATGCAAGTCTAGATATTGTTTGTATCTAGTAGAATAATTTAATTCTACATTAGTGTTGGTTTTAATGGCTAATTTATAAACCATAAAATATTTAATCAGGTAAATTATATTCTTGATGATGTATAAAATTTTAATTATTGCAGTGTTTTAGTTGATTAATTATTTTTAAAATATGCATTAATAGGATAATTTCTATTTTTGGCTGTATTGAACACTAATGCTTGTATTTTCTCTAAAGCCTGAATATGAATATCCCTTGGGTCTTTTTTCCTGTGACATCAATTTCAGTGGCAGGGTAAGTTTGGAGGTTTTTTTGTTATTGTCTTTTGTCTTTTTTAATGTGCTTTTGAGTTAGAAGAGCACAAATGATAAAGGTTTTTAAGTTAGTGGGGTGGGAAAGGGGCTTAATCATCCTCCTGTGTCCGTGAGAAAACTACAGCTGAAGCACAGTGAGTCTCTGTGCTCCTATAGACTATTTATGTTTATAAAAATCATAGCTCTTGATTTGTGATTCTTCCAGGAATGTTCATAAACTCTTACATCTATCATTGTTTGGCAAAGTACTTCATTAATTTTTATAAATTAATTTTGGGGTGCAAAATTTATGCCTTATATAAAATGATGTATGTAATTTCAATCTAACTACAAGTTTTCCTGAAAAAGTGTGAAAGAACCACTTAAGTAGTGGTGGTGGAACAGTAGTTAAATTTCAGCATTAAGTCTTGGTGATGTCCTTTACCCTTGACTCTATGACCAGAATTAAGGAAAATTCATTTTGGAGCAATTGCTGCCTCTGCAGAAAACCTCTTCTTGGTTCAGCTGGACTAATTTCTGCTACTACCAGTCTGCTACCTGAACATCCTGTAATTCTTACAAGCAAAATTAGGCAGATTAGCTCAAATTGCTGGATGGGACTGCTTGAGGTAGTCCAGTGAATGGTGGTGGTCAGCCCTTTAAATGACGGTGCCAGCAGGCTGTTGATGTGGCTGTTTACTGCCAACATGCTGTTGATGGGTGGTAGAAGGAGCAATAATCTCATTGCTATTGAGATTTAAAAGAATACATGTAAAAGTTTAGCACTCTGGATGCTGGACAGGAGAAGACTATTTTCTTGCTTCCTTCAGCTTCTGCTGCTGATACATCTCTTTTCATGAACTCGATTGTCTTTTTTGATATTCATTTCCTTCTGAAATTCTTTGCCAGTGCTGCACTGTTCTTCTGTGATAACCATGTATGTATGCAGTGTTATTTTTATGCTTCCTGTGGCTGTAGTGTGAGGGAGCCTTTTTTTGCTGGGAGATAGGTAGACCTGACCAACTCCTAATACACAAAGCTTCGTGAGCAGCATATGGAGTTTTTTAGGACTTTGTTACATAGCAGGTTTTCAAAAGTGTTCACAGAAAATTTTAATCTCCTACTTTGGCTGTATTTTATTAATTTAAGATAGTCATACAAGGTACAGTAATACAAGATAATGTTTACTTGAATATAATATAACATTTGTCTGAATATAGAATATTTATCTGAAATTACAGATAAATTATTTGATGGATTTTAATAGGCAGGCTTACTTTACTCTAGTAAGATCCTGTATACAGGTCTCTTCAACTAGAAACAAATTGTCATTTTCACAGGATAGTGTAACTTCTATGGGCTATCTCTTATTAGAAGAAGAGATCTGTAACATTCAGAAGAAATATGAAGATCTTCAAAGGTAACTTGAAAAATCTGACTGAAATTAATTTCTACACTTTTCTGCTATAGTGAATTATAATGCATTAATCCATTTTTTGTAAAGGCAATTAGGAGAGATGGAATTTCAGAATGAAGGACTTGCTTGTCAGCTCAGAAAAGAAGATGAGACTCTTCTGTGCAGTAAATTGCAGCTTGAAGATAAAATTGCAGAATATAATGCATTAACCAGACAACTTGAATCTGCTTTGGAAGAAGGGAGGAAAATGGTATTGGTGATTTAATACATCTCTCAGTCTTGTTTGATACTTTCTATTTGAAAATAGCATTAAAAATGTGCTTGAGAAAAAATTATGGGACAAGACTATTTTGCATGTGGAGAGCAATACTAAAAAGTTACTGTGAATTTCTGCATGTTTTAAATATGGATTGAACAACCAATTCCTTTGTCAAGTTTGGATCCTATGGAAATTAATAACAAGTTTCAATCGACCAACCTTTTATTATCTTTTTTTTTTTGACAAATCAAAAGGCTTTAACAACCTAATATTAAGTCCCACACATGGCAAAAAGTTTCTGCACAAAAGCTTAATCTTACCTTTTATTTTCTTCATTATAGAAGCTCACAAGAAATTTGGTGTTGAAATCCTTCTCTTTTTGGAGGAAGAGTTTTCATTCTTTCTATATTAAGCTGAATTTTGTAATTTGTAGAAATTATGCAAACAGTAAATCAAATTCAAGAGGAAATGTAGGAGTTTAGATTGTAGTGAATTATATTAGTTTAATCAGAAAAAATGTATGAAGTTGTAATTTCAGATTAATAATGTAGAAATAACCATCTGATTTTTTCAATACTGAGGATATTTCTTAGGTTTTGAAAAAACTAAAATTTTGGCTTAACTTGAAAATGAGCTAAAAAGTGTTCCACTCCCACTAGTATTACATTTTTTTCCAAGTGAAACAGCTTTCAAATTTGGCCAGAATATTTCTCAGGTTTGTTTAATTCTTGTGCATGGGAAATAAGTAAAGTATTAGATGAAAGAATAGGAAATAGAGCTATTAATATTAAGAGATAAGAAAATAATTTGATTTGGGCTTTAAGAGTAAAAATATATGTAATATAGATATCATTTATAAATATAAATCATATATATATATATATACATAATTTTGCTCTCGTTATTATAGGTTGCTGAAGAACAGGAAAAAATATCATACAAAGAACAAGCCTTTCAGAGAAAACTGCTACTTCTTGAAGCTGAAGTGAGAAAGAAGCAAGAAGAAAAAAAACAACTCCTCTGCTTATTTCACCACGTGAGTAAATAATGGTATTTGTGATTTCAGAAATCACTTACCATGTCACCATTTACACAAACAAGTTCCTATTACTGAAAACACACTACTAATACAGTTGATACACGCTTTTCAGAATAGTAAATTAATTCAGCTTGACAATATACTTTGTACATTGACATTTCCCATCAACCTAACAGATACCCAGTCTAGCTAAATCACTTGTATAATATTGAGTTTACAACACTTACTCAGGGCAGTTTTCCCTGCAAGACAAAAATAAAAAAATATGTATGAAGTTGTCATTTCCCTCTCAGATCAGTTGTGTTCAATAAGCATATCTAGATTTGATTAGATGCAAAACAATTCCATAACGATGTAGTGATATCTTTTTTTTCCTGAGTTAATGACAATAATCTGAATTTACAATTATTATAAATTATTATAGGCCTTTTTTTGATTTTAAGTCTATCCAAACATGTTCAGTTTGGTCCTGCCTGAACATAAACAAAAACTTCAATCTTTTGAGGCCTTTTTTAGCACCTTTGCTTTTGTGGAGCCTCTGAAAACTTTTAGAGGTAAATAAGGCTATAAAAATTTGGTACTAGTTGTCTTAGATTATTATTATGATTGATTTATATTTTATTTCTAAGTTTCTTTGCATTTATCTTTTTTCATTAGAATGAAAAGCACCATGAAGTACATTTGAAAGAGCTGGAGAATAGCCTACAGAAGTCAGAGAACAAGAACCAGAGCATCCAGAATTATGTGCAGTTTTTGAAAGCTGCATATGTAACAATGTTTGGCTGAACTCTTTAATCTATTTTATAGTGAAGAAACTTATCAAGATTGGCCTCCCAGTCTTGTTGGAGATGAAGCTGTTGAGACTTAACACTATTTTGCCATTTTTGATGTTCTATTTTGAGTTCTAGAATGTTAATTCTTCCCTAGGAAAACATCTGTTGTGGGCAGGAGAAAGCAGGTCAGTCATTACTATATATCCTACTGGTCGGTCACATGTGGGAAATTGGACTGATACTATTGCTTTAAACAATTATGTTATCCATGGCACAGCAGTGCAAAGCTGAGTGCATGACAGCAGTGGCAAGTGTGTATGTGTGGGGTATGCACACAAAATTGGTATGTGAATGTCCTGGGCTCTAAAATCTTACATGAGTCCTTTTAGTCCATGGTAAATGAGATGATCACAGATTATCCTTCAATTCAACGATATCCAACCTATTAAGACAGGCAAAAATTTAGATCATTAGGTTCCTTCCCTTTTTTCCCTGCTGTTTAGCACTAGTATAGTACACAGTGCTGCAATACATGGGAGAGTCACCACCAAAAGGGTGTCCCATCCAGCCACTTTCCTCTACATCTCGTTATGCTCAGGAATATACTGTAGTAATATTTTATAAATAAGTAGAAAAATATTTTAGATACAGGTATACTTTAAGCTCTGAATGTGCTGATATATTCTGGTGACACGGTTCCAGTAAGATATTTAAGTATTTGAGTTCAAGAGCTGCTGTTCAGTAAGATTGACTTATGCCTCAGGTAAAACACATAAAAATATTCAGCTGATGCAGGGCTGTTACAGTGGGGATACTGCAACGCGCGTATCAGACAACAAGGCCCGTGGAAAAGAAATACATATGGACCGATTCTTGGTAGATATTTTCAGAGATGTTTATTTCCCCAGCCGCATGGCCGGGGCTCTGCCGAGGAACTGTTCCAGTCACGGGACCAAGGGTCCTTCTGCCCGCGCAGGGAACACAAACCAACCAATGGGAACGAGGCTGAGCAGGGGCAGGGAAACCCCGTGTCTGTGCCCTCAGGGCCCCTCTCCCAGGGCTACACGGCAGGGGGGAGGGCCCCAACATTTCACCCATTTATTTTTAACAAAAGGAGATTTAAAACTTAACATTGAAAACAACTGGATAAACATGAGATAACAAGGACAGTTTCAAAACAAAACAAGCCACCCTCCTGAGTCTTTGAATGTCCAAACAGATTTTCTGGAACGTCTTAAGGCTGACAGAAGGGAGACAGGACTCTCTGAGCATGCTTTGTGGAGAAACTGAGGCAGGAGAGGGTTTCTTCAATTTGTACCTGTTGGAACTCTAAACAACAATAGTTAATTTCTTCCCTCCCCCTCTGCATCCCCCACTTGGCATTGGAAAGGGATTTTTGGTGAAACAATTGGCAAAGGCATGATTTTGTGAGGGAAACCATGGGTGAAAAACCAGATTGGGAATACACTGGCGATAATAGGATATAGGATAAAGGGGAAAGGTAGGATTAGGAAAGGCAGACTGTAGGGGGGGCTTATAATGGAGATATTGTCTAACATGACTACGATTTTTAGCATATATACTGCCTTTCACAGAAACACCATCAGGCCCAGTGTCCTCTACTGATTGCAGGCCTTTCCTTCCTTGAATAATCCTGAACTCTACCTCTTCTCCATCTCCTAAACTTGGGATGCATTTTTCAGGGTTATTCTTTTTAATAGCAGTTCTATGAACGAATATGTCTTCCTGGTTGCGACATCTCATTATAAAACCATAATTTTGTTTAACATTATACCATTTTACTATTCCAAAAACCTTAGCTACGATGATTTTTTCCTTTTTCCAAGTGGCTGCTGTTTTCTGTCTCGCTGTGGTTTTGCATTCACTTTCCCTCGCTCCCATGTTGGAGCTGCCAGGGCTGCTGGGGCCATCGAGGTTGCTCGTGCCTGCGCGCTCTTCCCGGGGTCGCATTCAGGGCCGCGTGGACTGGGCCGGGCCACGGTGCTCAGCTCCCTGCGCGCCGTCTCCTCTGCTCTTAGCTGCGCTGCCGCTGCCTGGTGCCGCACCCATGTCTCGGCCGGGGCCCTGAGCGGCGGCCCCCCTGCGCCCTGCTCCAGTGCACATCTCAGCTAGGCGCGGCTCCGCTCCACAGCCATCGCCACTGGCCACCGCCCGCGCACTGCCCCTCTTGGTCGGGCGTTCACAGGGCTCGTTCCACCACGCGCTGCGCTGGGCCAGGCGGGCACCGCCAGGTCATGCTGCTCCCACTGCGCCTCACTCTGCTGACGACACTGCAGCTCACGTCACTCTGCCCGTGTGAGAGATCTGCCTCGCTGCTGCTTGCAGAGCGCTTGGCACACGTGGCTGCGGTCGCACAGACTCTGAGGCACGCTTCCCTTTGCAAGGACACAGCTGACATTGCTCAACGGTCTTGGTAATTAAATAGTATTCACGAAAATATTCTTGGATCGGCATATATTTTGACTCAGAAATTAACTGTGTCCAAACGGTCTTCCAAAAGTCTTTGGTAAGAATCAAGTCTCAAGAAACGTGGAAAAAGTTCTTAAAGAGCCATGAAAGGAAATATTTCAGTTCCTTTTGAGCTTGAATTAAGCTAAAATTTACAAATCGTCGTTCAAGAATCTTTTCAAGTTTAAAATAAATGTCCACATGTGGCTCAGAGAGCCGAGAGTCTTTCCATGGTTCCTCCATAGTTTAGAGATGGAATAGCAAAAAGAAAACAAGAAGAGAAATCCAGAGTTTGCTCACAAATCAGTCGCTGTCCTTAGAGATCGGGGATCGTTCTGCCCGCAATTCTCCACCGTTTGTTACAGTGGGGATAGTGCAACACGCATATCAGACAATGAGGCCCATGGAAAAGAAATATATAGACTGATTCTTGACAGATGTTTCAGAGTGATGTTTATTTCTCCAGCCACATGGCTGGAGCTCTGTCGAGGACCTGAGGCAATCACGGGACCCGAGGGTCCTTGCCCGCGCAGGGGAACACAAAACAACCAATGGGGAACAAGGCTGACCAGGGGTAGGGAAACCCCGTGTCTCCCCCCGAGGGCCCCTCTCCCAGGGCTACATGGCAGGGGGGAGAACCCCAACACAGGACTAGTACAAAAAACAATTCTGAATTTACTTTCAGTTCTAAATTCTAATTAATTTTGTAGATATATGCTGTAATATGTTTTTTGAAAAGTAGTACATTCAGTTAAATATGTGATTTTCAATGTACACTTAAATAATATGTATTTTTTGACCAAAACCATAAGTTAGTTCATGCATAGATAATACCCCTTCTATTTCATTGTTAGTTATTAGCAAGGTGTTGAATACTTTTTTTTTTTGCAAATGCTTATCTATCCTAACCAATACTGACATGTGCTAATGATCTGCTTCTGTGCACTTTTAAAAAGTAAAATTATAATTTATTACACACACACAAATATTTGTATTAATTTCATTCTGATTGTGCTACTTGTAAAATATCAAAACCTTTTTGAAAGTCATCATGGATGAAGGAAAGAGTTCAGAAATAAATTGTTTAATCCAGTCCATGGGTGGTTTTCCAAAGCTGTACACTTTTCATTGGAACATGATACAAAGATGTACACTAACTTGATTTTGGCCTATATTTTGCTATCCAGGAAATTAGTTTTTGGGTTTTTTTCCTTTTTAGTTTGTTTTGCTTCTTTTTATGGCTCTCAACTGCCTTTTTGTTTGTTTGGGTTTGTTTTTTTTTTTCATGGTAGAAATAGGGCTACTAGTCACAAAGATCATTTGCTTTTACTCAGTTCCTTTTTGAACTGGTGTTAGCTTACCATGTCTTTTGCATTAAAAAAAAAATTAGGACGAGTTATTGTGGTTTATTTCTTTCTAATAAAGAAAATAATAAAACTTTTTCTAACTGCTGAAGGATCTAGCATTTACTTGAGATTGCTGCTTGTATTTTTAGTAACTCTGTAAAGTATAGCTAAATTAGTTCTTGCCTTGTTCTTTTTACAGTATAGAAAGCTATGTGTTGTGCCACAAAGTTCTTGGATGCAGCTGTACTGATTTGACTGCATTTTGGTCTTCTACTATTTTTCTTTAAAGCAAATTATTTTTACTGTCTGCATCATGTAGCAAAGTGACAGTGTTATAGAAAGAAATAGACTAATTAAGCTTGCTTTTGGGTGAGTTGTCATCTCTAGACAATTTTAGAAGCCTTTGGTAAGGATGGTGTTGCCAGCATCTCACCTCTCAGCCCTTTTTCCAATGCTATTTTTATTTGGTATTTCCCCCCAAAAATGCTGAATATGCTGTTTTAGTTTTCCAATACAGTCAGATGAAATATATTACTGCTGTAAGTATAGACAGAAAAAGTATCAAACCTGCAGTTCCTGGTCCATATTGTGCTTGCTTTTGTGATTATACTTTCAGTCTGAATGTGTTCATTTGCAGGGCCCTTATCGAGCAGGAATGTTTCTCTTCTGCTGGGCAGAAAGTCCCTGGCTAGAAAAGCAGTAAAAGCCAGAGATTTTGTATAAAAGTTTGACAATGCTTTCAGTGATGAGCTCACCCAGTAGAAAGAGAGTTTATCTGGTTAAGAATAGAGTAGAGAAAGAAAAAAAAAAAAAAGAAGGTGACCAGGAATTAATGAGCTGTTAGGGTAAGAACGAGTGTGCTCAAACCCCCTCATGAGCAATATGCTACCTGCTGGCCTGGCAGGCATCAGCTGGGCAGGAAGAGTCGGCCTCCGGGAAAGAGATCCCACTGTCGCTGGTAGCTTTCAAACCCACATTTTAAAATGTGGTTCAGAGATCACACCACATTTAAATCTGTAGGGTGCCCCTTGTCAGTGTGGGGTACACTGCTGCATGCATTTCATAGTGGGACAGGATTTCAGAGTTATAAGAAATGAAGTGATTTGAGGTTGACAGATTCACTTTCTAACCAGTACATTTCCATATTCAATTATAATTTCCTGTCTTTAATTATGTTAAATTGTAAGCATGTAGAGTCCTGAAACTGGCAGATCTTAAAGAGCTGACCTGGATTCCCTATTCCCTACTGCAATCCTATGTGCTTTGTATTTGTTAATGTGTGAGAGCACAAAAATTAAGCCAAACAGCGTAATTCTTAGGGCTACTTGGTACCTTACCCTTTTAATCCTGCCTGCCAAGTAGTTTATTAGTGGTTTAAGTTTGATAAAAGATCTTTTCCTGTTTCCTATCTATGTCACAAAAGCTGCTATAAATTCTTCTTACTTTCCGGTAAGAGCAGAGGTACTCAATAATTTTGTACCAGGCACAGGCCTCCAAAAGGGATATCTTTATAGAAGATAAAACAATCACTGAGCTCCATATGGATGAGTACTCAGTGGAGTGTGATAGGTTACTAGCACAGCAATCCCTTTGAGAAGTTCTCAAAAGGAAGTCCTTGTCTATTTAACTGTGAATGAAATCAACATATGGGTATCTGGGAAAGTTTAGGGAGAGACTGAAGTTCAAAATGTCTTCTGCTAGAAACGTGTCCAGTATTCTTATTCAGAAAAGAGCCAGGTTAGACATTTTTGTGACAAAATCGCTTTGTTGGTGATATTCCTACAGGAGAAGTGACATGGTTTCCTCCACTGATGAGCTGTTTAGCAGTGTAACATCTGTGTGCAGCTCTTTCTGCTCTGGGGGGCCTAGAGCTGGCCAGCACAAACAGGGATCAAAGCAGGGCCCTATAGGAATGGGTTGTGCAGCGTGTGAATTAGACACAATGATTTCATACAGGTTTTTTTTTTCTCTTTTTCAGTGGAAGTTTCCTGTGGATCACTTTAAGGCTGACATAGCTCAAACATGTTTCTTAAGGCCAGAAAAGTGAGACCCCTGTGTTGATGTCCACCGACTGGGAATTTAAGCAGTCAAAAATTATGACATTATTGCAATCACGCAAGTCATGCATTTGGGTTCAGAATATTTTCCTGTCTACTTCTGGCTGAACAGCAATCATACAGCAGCTGTCACTCAGTAGTAAAGCTTCCAAAAGTTGAATGTGGTGTGTTTTATATTGCCATCCATATCTATCTGCACCCTCCACTCAGGATTTCTGATATAATGCTGTTGGCTTGCAACCTTTGAATAAGACTGTTACAGCTCCTAAAAATCCAAAGGCAAATCATTCTAACGATAAGTAAATCATCCCCCCTCAGAGAAGTCTTTTAAATCCTAGCCTTTAAAAAGCTAGGTTTATTTGGAACATTAATATAGTTTCCAGGAAGTAACTGACTTTTTTTTTTGAGTGTTGGACAAAGCAGATCAAATACCTGATTAACATATTGTAATGCTTTCATGGCACATTAATCTACTTCATTGGGAAAAGATTATTTTTTGTGTAGAGACTGCTGCAATTCTGCCTCCCTTTGCAGCAGAATAAACGTAGCATATTTTTGGCTGTAAAACTGTACCTTCCAATTTATTGACAGCATAAATATTTCATGTGCCACTCTGTCTTTCGGTAGTGCTACTAAAAATTGAAACCAGGTCTTACTGGTCCAGTTTTGCATGCTTTTCATCCAGTTCAATCTTTCAAGCAGATCTTTGATAACATCTAATTTCTAGAGCAGCTGTTTCACATCCAACAACCATCTTCCAATCTCCCATCAACGTTTCAGGCATGCAGAGCCCTTGTTCATTATCATCGTGACCACATTCCTATTCTTAGCAAAGCTTCTCCTTTGCAGAGCAGCAGCCTACTCTGCTGTGGCAACAGTCCACTTAGTAATTTACAACTCCACCCACTAAATGCCACTGTGAATTATAAACTACTGAAGTAAACCATGTATTTTTAACAGCCTCAATTTTACCATCATGGCTGTTCATAAAAGTCAAAGACATTTTTGAAGTGCAAAAATGCTAAGTTAGCATTTCAGGTTGTTCTCAGGACATTGGCTGTTCCTTCACAGTAAGGTTTCCCCTTCTCTTTCCTTGAGAAAATCAATATATTAATACGCTGCAAAACACAAACTGGTTTGTATCAACATTTCGCTCTCTTTCTAGAGGAAAAATCTGAAGAAATCTGAAGAAAGAGCCAAACCTAGGATCTTTCATATATTTGTGCAAATCCTTTGCAAGACTGGAAGAAAAATCCAGTTTCTTTCAATTTCAAATAAATTTCCTGCTTTTATTAAGTCTTGTTTTAATAAGATTGTGGTTCAGGAGAAATTTCACATGGATATTTATGAATAGACAAAAATGGACTTCAAGTTCTGTGAGTGTTCAAATATCATTCTGACATTTATTGGTGTCATTCCAAGCCTTAGTAACTCAATGCAGTTATAGTCAAGCACCAACATATTATGAAGCATGTGTGATGCAGGAACAGACATTTATATATTTCTTTGCATACTTGTATTTCATGGGAGATTTCCCCAGACAAGAGTGTTCAGAGGTGGCAGCCTTGCCAATTTCTCCTTCAGTGTGCACATGTAATAATGGAGGGGAAATCTTGTCTTCTAGTGACAAGTTTCTAAGAGACCTATCATCCCAAGATCTAAAACATAAAGAAGCTCAACAGAATGAAATAAATCCCAGTAACAGAAACAAAAACTCCATGCTGCTATGTAGTGCAAGATATTCTTTGACTCCTCCTAAGTACTGCTTGTTGATAGCATTCTTGGCATGGTTTGACTCATGACCTTAGTGTGTTTAAGCAATACTCTCATCTGCTAGGGATACTGGGTACAGTGGTACCAACTGCAGTTCCTAATTTTAATAAAATATTACTTGCAAGGTTTTAGCTCTTCTGGCTTCAATTAACCCAAGTTAATGTCTGAAAATAGGGCAAATTTTATACAATAAGCCTTCTTTCTTTCTAGCAGCCTAATAATTTCTCAGTTCTTAGCATTATATCTGGTTTTAAATGGTGAATATCAAATCTTTAATTTCTCTTTGTCTTCTCACTGTATTTAATGAACTACAATTTTGTGTTAAAATAGGAACTTTTTCCATCCATACAATTCTGCCCACTTTGAAGCACTTTTCAGTATCACATAATGGAAAAATAGTGGCTCTATCTGTGAAGGTGTTTTTTGAACAGTCTAACAAAGTAGAAAAGCTTCAAGTGCCCAAGCATGGTTTCTTACAAGCCCTCCTTTCTCACTGTGACTTTTGGCAAACTCACATTCCTTGCTCTAATCACTCTCCACAGTTTCTAAAGGACACATTGGTATGTGGTTGTGCTTTCTTTGAACAGCTTTGAAGTTATTTCCTTCCTTCTAAATTTTTTCCAGGCAGAAAAAATAGTTTTTAATAATTTCCTAAAATCTATTTTTGAAGCCAGATCAGAGTTACATTAGAGTTACCTTTGCACAGATTAGAGTCTAATGCCTGAATATTCTAGTCCAGAAAACGTAACGTAGCCCGAAGACTTGTTGCCCAATTCCATTTTGTCTTTGCTTTACATTTTGTTATCTACATTAGCTGTGGAAGTTTCAGAAACTCTGGGTGATGTACTTCACAGGCATTATATGACCCTACAGTGAGTTTCAAATAACCATTTCATTTTTCTCAAAATTGGCACATTTCAGTGACAGCTGTAATTTGGCCAATCAAGTATTGGAAACAAGGCAATCATGACAAAAATTCATCAGGGTGAACTCAGTCATTATTCTCAGGTGATAATTTTCTTGTTTGCCTCTAGAACAAGTAGCCTGGATCTTACAGGAAGACTTCAACAGCCACTGCCCCCACACAATATATTCTCTACCAATTTCCTTACTTATTCAAGACCATCCTAAATTTTCTGGGATTTTCTTTTTTTTTCAAAACCTTATGTTTTAAAATCTTATTAGTTTCACAGCATCATTTTCTTAAATATGGGAAAAGTGTACTTGGTGTAACTTACCTCCTGGATAAATATTGGTTTATAGTAGTGAATCTCATACTTCATTATGCATGTCAGACTTCACTGCCCCAAAATATAAAGAGACGCATCTAAGAACTGTACACTAAACATGGATGAATTATTTAGAGTTATGTCCAAGGTTGCCAGGTTTGATTCCAGATTTTAATGATTTGACATCTACTTTGATCTAGAATTATATAAACTGAGTACTTCCAACTGGAGATCCAAATGAAGACTCACATACACTTGCAAAGTCATGCAAAAGAGCATGTGGGTTAGAGAAGTCCTTCCAAGGTAAATGCCCAACCAGTATGTTTTGGATAGATGTCTAGATGTGGGTAGTTTTAGGCGCAATGTCTGACTGTGCTGTCAAGTTGCTTCAAGAATAAGTTTATTTTATGATAGCTGAGCCTTCTGGTGGGGTATGTGAGATGTGATCAGACTTCCTGCATTATCTTACCGTTTTATGTATTTGATTAGCAATGCAGAAGTTTAAGCTCTTGAATCTAAAAATCTGGAATTAATTATCCTTGCTTAACATTTATCACACTGGAACAGATTAATCATCCTTTGAACTAGATTGTTTCCATACCAGTACATTACTCAAGATTAACTTGGGCTTATCAAAATTTTATTAAATTAAAAATCATAGCCCAATAATAGAGGTTTCTGGGTCACTACCCATCTCAGACATTTCCTTCGAAGCAATAAACTGCTATCAGTAAACTGCTATGTTTATTCTGTCTCTGCAATGGCTTTTGATGGTGTTGCTCATGGAAGGTGCTCCTAGCCACTGAGAGCAGAGAGTGTGTTTCCAGTGCTTAGAGATGGAAGCACACGTGGTGGTGATTCCCAGCCTCACACTTGTATAAGAAGTGTGCTGTATACGAAATGTGCAGACATATAATGAATTCCAGGCATGGACAGAAACTTTAAAAAAAAAGGGGTTGTGAGCAAAGTGAGAGTGTGAATGTTTGTGATTGCAGCTATCGTGCCCTCATGTCAAAATACACTGCTTTTGTCTGGTATGCCCACTATTCCTGGCTAAATGAAATAATACTCTCATAGAGAAATATCTTAGAACGTTTGGTTTCATTCCTCAACTTACCCTTCCTTCCTTCTTTAAAAATAATGTTTGTGCACTATTTCATGTGAAAAAAAC